>NW_022195105.1:0-192500 GCF_008641045.1 Pistacia vera | reverse complement strand
CTTTTTCTTTTTGTCTAATTGTAGCAATGATTTCTTCTTCAATTAAAGCATACATGACTTGTTGCTCATTTGGATGATTGAGGAAGACATTAATATTTATTCAATTAGTGTAGTGAAGTTATCGAATCTGATCACTCAATTCTACAATAACTCTTTGATTCTCTTCATCCACTTCATTTATAACTTGCAATTCATCGACATCGGGGGTCTTAATTTTGTAATGCTTAAAACAATTGACAATTGTCTATTGCTTCACATCAATTTGACCATACAGCAACTGCATTTATAATTCCATCAAGGACATTTATCTTTGCTGATTCCAAGACACAATCTTCTATCCGTTTGAAAAGTAGGTAATTAAAGCTCTGAATTGAAATCCTAATAATATTAAAACATGAAAAGAAGTCTTAATAATATTAAAACATGAATTGAAATTCTAATATTGTGCTACTTAAACATGAATTATAAAATAAGAAATTTTTGTAACTATACCTGCACTAAGTTATTACCTCCTCATAGTAATAAAATTAGTTAATTTCACCATTATAACTATAGAGATGTTTTAATATATATATATACATGATAATTTTTTTGTTTGGTCCTGATTTAATTCTCTCAAAATCATATTTAAATATTATTTTTTATTATTAAAGTAATATTTTATAGATAAAAATCCCATAGTTATGATATAATGTCTTAACTAAAGAACTAAGATATATATATATTATTTTCATTAAAATTGAAATATCATAAGGATTTCAATAAGAACCACAAAATACAAACAATATAAGAAATTAAAAAGAATTTAAGCTAAGAAAATCCCTTGTTATCAAGATCAAACGTAATCTTGCTCCAAACAATAGAGAGAAAACTTTAAAAAGGAATATTTATGTAAGGTTTCTGAATTGAAAAAACCTGACGAGGTGAAATATGCATGGCCAAACATTTATTCCAGTAGTCTTATTTACATATGTGTCTTAAAGACAGGTTACAAGACAACTTGAATTCATTAAAAATGAAGACAAATGCTCAACGCAACCATAAAGAAGAAAACATTAATATCATTAGCAGGTTCTTGAAAGCTCTGGCACCGCTTTCTAACAATGGTGACGGTGCTGAATTACCTGCAGGATATATTTATACATATGCTTCTGTAACTCATAATAAAATGGCCTCTTCTTCATCACAGCTGATTATGGCATCTTTTTCTGCAACACAGCCCTGGGGTAAGCATAGTTGAAAGTTACAACAAACTTACTGAAGTGAATTTGTGAATTATTTGTATGTTTCATTGCAGACGATCTCACGCGGTACCTGCCGTTGCATAGAGCTATACTGGAGACTCGGAGCAACGGAATCGGTAAAGGACTCTGTGGCTCGGACAAACACGCTTTAGAAGCAGGATCACGGTGAACTTGGACACAGCTCTTCATGTAGCAGCTGGGAGAGGCATGGGAAATCATATTGTGGAGTACTTATTGAATAAGATGTTAAGAGATCAGGTGGCACTGCAGAACAGTGACGGCAACACGGCTTTTCTGTTGTGCAATTATTGGCAATATCGAGCGCGGATTTGTTGATGAAGAAAGATGTGAACTTGAATGAGTTGCGAACAACTGTGGGTGGATACCTTGATTAAGGTGCTCAACATAAGCAAGAGAAGAGATTAAATATTTACTGCAATTCAACGAGGATCTTTTTTTGTCGGAGGGTATTGTTCTAATGATGCAGTTTGTGTTTTCTTGAATTTTGTTAAAGGAGCTGAATTTTTTGGTGAGTTAATTCTTAACTTTTGCTTTCTACTGCTATTCATATTTGAGGGTCAAAATGTAAGATTCAATAATGAGAGTGGTCATAGTGAAAAACGAAATTTTCAAGATGAAATAATTTTTTATAAAATTAATAAAACTAAGTGTCCTGGGTGGCCTGGTATGAGTGATGCTATGGGTACTAACGGATGGGTACTAATCTGTGTACTAACTAAAGCATAGTACGGGTACCATACGCATGTACGGGTACTATGTATGATTTTAACAAGGGTTAGTACACTAGTTAGTAAAATCGTTAGTACGCAAAGTATTATTCGGCCTGGTATAGCTCCACCCATGCCATAATTAATATCCTTATAAGTCATTAATTGTAGAGCTATTTGGGAACTAGGTAACCCCACATCAATTTTAGAATTTTGATAGAAGTGTTTTTTTTATTTCATCCCTAAATATTTATTTATTTTTTAACTAAATGAAACCCCCTAGGTATGATAATAACAAAAATCCCCTTGTATCTTCTAAGTTACAAAATTATCTACTTAACGAACTATAATGAGTTGTTACCTGCTATGACTTAGTGTATATTACCAAATTGTCATCTTACTGTTTATTTTATAGCTTAACTAACGGCAGATGAATTTTTCTTTTTCCGAAACTTCGAGGGTTTGGATTTTGCTGATATATCACACCTAGGGGATCAATTCATGAGCTTTTTTTTTTTTTTTTTTTTTTAATCTTTTAACCCTCATTTGCTGAACTTGAACTTGCCTTCTATATTTAGCTATATTTGTTCTCATCTTGAATTTTTTCAACTAAATTTTGTACATTGATCTATCTCAGACTTGGCATGGAATTGGTAAACGCCATCAAATTAAACAAGTGTCTCTAATGGAGTTTGAATTGTTCGGAACAATAACACAGGAAACACAAACTCTCTATATGAAAAACAACACATTTTGATCATTGATATTTTTAGTATATTTATATATTGTTAAATCATTAACTTGTAGTGATGAGTTGAAAACAAGGAAAAAGGAAGAGTATTGACATCACAACTTGCACTTCTTCACGAGATAGAGATAAAAGGAAGACCAACAAAAAGCCTCCTTCCTCTCAAACAAAACCGCTCCTTTTAACAGCGGAATTGGAAATTATTGAGGTTGTCAAGGAGATTATAAAGTCATTTCCTGATGCAATGTGTTGTAATACCCCGTATTTTTTTGTATAGAATTTGTATTTTGGTTATGGGGGTAAATTAGATTTTGAAAGTTTTAAGGTAGTAAAGTGCAATACGAAACAAGGGAGGACATAAAGATTTTCCAGGTAGTTTGATGAACAATGATCAATCAAAGAAAAGAAATAGGGAGAAGAAGGGAACGACAGGAGAAGAAGAAAGAGAGGAGAAAAAGAAGAGGAAAGGAGAGAACGTAGAGAGAGAGAGAGAGAGAGAGAGAGAGAGAGAGAAGTAGAGAACGATGAAGGTGGCTGGAAAAGTGGCCGTTGGCAAACAAAACACTCTGTGATCGGAAAGAGGGAGGAAAATCAAGCATATGGGAGGTGAGTAAAGCTTAAAACTTCCTCTTTGATGAGTTTTAGTTCATTTGATTTGTGTGGGTATAATTGAGTGTAATGGCATGAGATTACACTAAAATGGAAGATTGAGTTCAATAATGTTATGTGGGTAGAACAAATATGTGTTTCCTAAATAAAATTTGGATAAGATGTGATTTTGATATAAGGGTTCACTGTACAAAAATCCGGCCATCTGGAATTCCAAAAATTGTTTGTATGTTTTGGGTTTTTTTTTTTTTTTAAGTTGATTCGGATATGTTGTTGTAGACTTCTTGAGGAGTTGTTGAAAATTTTTCATTCAAAACTCGAAGAATTGAATTTTATATGGATTTTTGGATTTGTCTTGTGAATTCTGGAATTTTCATTTTCTGCAGAACATGTATTTTTGGAAAATGATTTGATGCGTCTATTCTTATCCAAATTGAATGATTTTAAATTCTGGTAAATCCTATATGTGTCATTTAATTCTGGAGGTTTCGTCAGATTTTGATTACAGGTTAAATTGTTACGAATTTTACAAGTCATAACCTCAATTCTGGAGAAAGTTGGCATTTTGAATGAGTTAAAAGAAAATCGTGTTTTATATAGTTATTGATTCTTGAATGGTTTAAAAAAATTATGGGAACAATTTGTGTGTCTCTAGAATGTTCCATTAAAATTATGGCTTAAATTATGAATGAAATTTTTATGAAAATCTGAGTGCGATTAATGTTCAGTTTTGAGATAGTTTTGTTAAAGAAGAAGTTAGGTTAATCTTTAGTGTGTGAAGTGTCCAATGATTTTAATAGGGGTGTTACCTTAGGAACTTATGTATGGAGAATTTATTAGTTTCTGTTTAGGGAGGCAAGCGGGGGCATCATTAGAGGATTTCAATTGTTTTTTGGCTTAAGGGTTAAGGCTAAAATAGTGAGTGGAAAATCCCAACCCTAAGTTTCATTTTGAAATAAATGTTTGTTATAAAATTCAAATGAGTTGTTTGGTTTACTATTTGCCATAATTTAGTGATTTACTTTTATAAACATGATTCATTGCTAATGTTATTGATTTACATGAGAAATTGAGTTTTTTTTTTTTTTTTTTTTTTTTTTTTTGGAAAATTGTTGTTAATAATATAAAAATTGGGCTGAAGTGTTATTATGAAATCCTGTTGAAAACTTGTATTATAGCCTTATACTGCACATAAAAATTTAATGTTATGTTATATGTTTTCTTGATGAATGAAGGCATGAGATCTATGTAAAATGGTGAGTTAAAGGTATATATATTAATGATAGTAGTTTTCAAACCACCATATATAGTATCCATCCCCCTTATGATATTGATTTGATTCTACGCATGCATATGACATGGTTTTGTTGGCCCAAGGGGGTCGAAGGCCCAAGCGAGGCAAATATCGCTAGCCATGAGTTGATTTTGTCGGCCCAAGCGGGTAGAAGGCCCGAACAAGGCAGATTTCGTTGGACATGATTTTGCCGGCCTAAGTGGTTGAAGGCCCGAGCGAGGTAGATATCGCTAGACCTGATTTGATTTTGCTAGCCCAAGTGGGTCGAAGGCCCGAGTGAGACAAATATCACTAGAGATGATTTTGCCGACCCAAGTGGGTCGAAGGCTCGAGTGAGGCAGATATCGCTAGACCTGATTTGATTTTACTAGCCTAAGTGGGTCGACAGCTCAAGTGAGGCAGATATCTCTGGATAGGATATGATTGTGCTGGCTCGAGCGATGCATGGTCTTGTTGGGTCGAAGGCTTGAGTAGTGACCGATTCCGCCTAGCAAGATGGATCTAGTGGATCAACCCGCACGATTTTAGATCTTGTCAGGTTGGACAGATTTACCCGTGGTACTAGTTGGATGAGAGTTTTCACATGTAACGAAGAGAAGGTTTGGATATGTATATGTATATCACAAATTTAAAATGGAAATTTATAAATACAAGTGCTATCTGTATATGAAATGTTTTTAGAAATGATATTTTTTAGAGAACATGAGTATTGATCTGTTATCATAAAAGTTTTCATAATTGAGCTTTTGCCATGAGAGATTTTAGCATTGGTTATGGAAGATGGTTTATATTATAAAATGTGTTTATGGAAATGAGATTTTATGAGCATGAATGTTTTATTGTATATTGAAGTATTTTATTGCAAACTAACCTATTCTCCACTCATTGAACATTATAGCTCACCTCTCATTTTTAAATGTTTTTCTTTTCCACCCCCAGATCAAGAAGGAGATCGTGCAGAGGAGTGAATCTCACTCAAGATTGAGCCACACAACTTCATTTCATCATATGTGTTATAGTTGTGTTTTATTTTATGCTGCAAAGTTTATATTTCTTCATCATGTATTCATTTCATGATTTAGATTGTAGAAGATGTGAAAAAATCTGATACTATATGTTTCATTTTGTAAAAATTCAGTTGCAATTGTTTATTTACAAATGATGTTATATTTATTTGTGAGAACCCAAAAGGATTGCTTATAAATTTTTTTAGCTAGAAGAGTTTTATGATGTTTTAATTCATAAATATGTTTCATAGTTTTCCCATATGGCACGTCTCGGTCACCCAAGTCTCATGATGTGCCCGAAGCCTATGGGATAGGGAGGGTCGGGACAGGTCATGTCACTTGTTTTCAAATGAAATGAATTATAATGCACTCCAATTAGCAGTCATGAACCGTCAGGAAAAGGTATCAACCTCATATTTGAGATAAGTAGTCTCAGAAATTTATTGTTGATGTCTAAAGACAGTTATGGTAAAATGTCTTGCACTTAGCTGGAAAATTGGCTCCGGAGTATAAACTAAACCTCATCCCCGGTGAAGCTAAGCAGATGAAACATGAGTTACATTGGTTTAAGGTAAGACCTCTGACTCAAAACAATATTGTAAAAGTGCACTGTTACATAAACTTTTAGTTATTAAATTATTGATAATTTTATGCAGGAGATATAAAAACTTGTACACCCTCACTTCAAAGAGGATAGAAATTTTACAGGAAAAACCCTGGCAATGGTATGCAGTGAGGAACATAAGGAACTCGTTAAAAAAGGTGAGAAATGGATGAAATCCGCTGCAACCTCATCCTCAGGAGCAGCAGCACTCATTGCTACATTAGCATTTGCAGCAGCAATGACCATTCCTGGCAATTACAACGATGACGGCAGACCGAATTTTAACAAACAAACCACATTCTTAATGTTCGGTGTTTCAGATACGATCTCCATGTGTTCATCACTTGCTGCCATTATAATGTTTTTGTCCATTTTTACTTCGCGCTATGCAGAGGAAGATTTCTTCAAGCGCTTCCCAGGAAGTTAATACAGTGTCTTACATTGTCCTCATTCTCTGTAACGTCGACGATGATAGCCTTCGCTTGCGCGGCTTATCTTGTGTTTTCTGGCGAAAATTCGTATGGATTGGTTCTGGTGGCTGCTTCTCTTTGTCTGCCCATATTCTTATTTGCTTCTGCTCAATATCCTCTCTTGGTATAATCATTAGTTTCCACATATGGCCCTGGCATTTTCCGCAAGCAAAACCAACATGTTGTCTACTAAGTGAGATTCCATGTGAGAGAGTTCTGAAAGAAATCTTAATCTATGTATCTTTATATTCTGGTCACTTTAGTGCCATACAGACTGCGTACTAATATTGTTGTACTGCAAACTCTTAATTGGTGCATTTGGAAAGCTAGTATTTTTAAAAAGCATTTGAATTATGATGCGCTAATCCTCTACCACGAGTTTTGTCACTAAAACGACGAGGAGGAAAAGGTTCAGAATCATCAAAAGCCGAATTGGATTTCCTGAGACCGCATGATTAATGCAATTTGAGAGAGCTATCTCATAAATTTGTTCTTGTTTAGTTTAAATTACCTACCGAACCCTACAATACAACTTAGGCATTTTTTTTTTTCAAGGCATTGGAAAATATTAGCCCGGGAACCTACAGTGATCAATTCTCTTCATATTCTGTGCAAGAACCTATAGCCACAGCTTGAGATGAATTCAGAATCTTCATTTAAACTATTACTGGGTTTATGGCAATGCTTCATCTAAATTATTACTGGGTTATTATACCAGATTGCATCAAAACAAGGAGTTCCCCATTGATGGTGATTGTTTTTTTTTAGTATTCTCAAATAATTAGATTTATTATATGTTGCTTACATATATACTAATTTTTTCTTCCCCTGTTTTCCTCTGTTTTTTACTCTGCAATTCCCCCGTTTCTCATTCTTCAATAGTTATTCTCTTAATACTTCAAAAATCTTACTTTTGGATTGTCTTTTAGTTTTTTGTTTTCTTTTATATATTTAGGAGCAAGAAAACAAATAAATAGCTACTGTTGTTATTGCCTTTATAACTTGTAGCACAATTATAGGGGTGAAATCAAGTTGAGTATCTGGTAAATCAAACTTGACTCGATCTCTAAAGTATCCAGTTCGAGTTTGAGTTCGAGCTTGAGAAATCAAATTCAAACTCGAACTCGGTACTTGAAAATGGAAATCGAGTTCATATAATTAAGTTTTTTTTTAGTTTTAGTTGAGTTTTAATCGAGTTCAAGTTCGAACTCAATTTCGAGCTCATCTAACAGGGGTGAATATATAAATTTTATAACTTTTAAATTACATATGACCCCTATTACTCTAAAAACTATCAACTTAATCATCGAGCTTGGAAATATTCGCGAACATATCGAGTCGAGGTCAATTGTGATCAAACTCGACTCGATTAACTACTCGAATTATTGGAACTCGAACTCGAACTCAACTTGACTAATGTTGAGTCGAGTTTGAGCCAACATCGAATCGAGTTTGAGTAGCTTGCGAGCAGCTCGACTCGATTTTCACCTGTAAGCACAAAGGTATATCATCAATATAATTAAATAATTAATTATATTTATAGCATATGGTTGATTTAGGGATGAGCTGGCAACTCTGCAGCTGTATTGGTGAGGTCATTAACAGGCAGAGGAGTGAGATCACTCAGGAAACGTCAACTGCCACATTGATTTATTGAGCAATATAATAAACAGTATTATAATTATCTCTTTCTCTCTATATGCTCTAATCTTCAGCACATGCAATTATTTGAGATCCGTGTCTGGTGATCAAAGAGCAGCCCACCCAATTTTATGGACAAAGAAAAGGATTGTTTGTTGTTGTCAATTCTCTTGTGAAATAATGTTTTCTTCGAAATCAAAGCCTTTGCTGTTGGGAGGTTCTCAGTTCTCACTACTAGTTCTCACTACAGGCTGAGCTCTGTTCACATAAAATTACTTGAGATAATTTTCTACCAGTTTTCTTATTTTATTAAATTAAATTACTTGAAATGCTGGAAAATATTAAGTTACTCCAGAAACGTGTTTTAGGTGAGGCGAGGATAATTAAGTGAAAAATTAAGGTGGTCAACAAAATTTACTGGGAAAGTCAACGACAAGTTTCCCAATTGAAAATTATTACAAGGATTATCGTCGGTGTCCGAGAAGATTTAAATATAACATTCCATATATTAATTAACTGAAATCATTGAAAAAATGAAAATTAACAACCTTTCGATTCTCTCTCACATGCACACACTCTGGTTGACTGAGAAATTACCACAGCCATGGTAAACCAAGGAATTGACCAATCTATTTATTATGCCTGAAAAAGTAGGGCTGATGCAAGACTCAGTCAACATGAAAAGTCAGAGCTTAGACAGGTTCGTAGGCAGTCAGAGGCAGCCACGTCATGCAATGACAAGGACGGCAAGCTCCTGTCAGGGCAGTGGGTGCGCGTCAGATTGGTCAGGGGCTATGGCAATTCCACGTGTCCAATCCCTGCACCAAATCGCATAAATCACTCTTAGAAGGTGGACAATGGAACATAAAGAAGGATTTGTACGGATAATCCCACCAAATCACAAATTTAGTAATGATAACCTTAATCCGTCCCACTATAAATTGAGAGCTCCTCTCTCATTTAAGGGATTAGCTAATCTCTCAAAAAGAAAAGATAACACTTTCTCTCTGGTACAATCATTTGTAAGTCAGTCCGCTAAATGTGACCTGACCACTATCATTAATACAAAATCAGTGGACATAGGATTTTCTTCCTTAGCATCCGAACCACTTTAAATGTCGTTCTCCATTGTTTTTACTCTTATTCATTCATTCACGTGTGTCTTCTGGGTCAACTCAACATTTCACAAGTGCGTTTGGTTGGTGTCAAAACACGTATCAACAGTTTGGCGCCAAAAGGAGGGCCTGATTTAGTATTCGTCCTTCATCAAGAGAATCTCTAACTAACTGATCCTACAACAGCAAATGGCTCGCCAACACGAACCTAAGCAAACCCATCAGGGTGTTGAGGAGACCCCCCAAGCGCAGGAGGGCGCCTCTCCCGAGGCACCTCCGGTTTAGCAAACTGTCGTGGGGGATATCCTTTTAAGTTCATAACTTGACCCTGCCCTCAGAAGTTACCTAGAGAGGTTCGACACTACTCTCCAAACGGTCAACCGAAGATTGGACCGTTTGGACCAGGGAGTGCCACTCGAATCAAATGAAGCTGTACAACCGCCAAAAATGCCTGCAAGTCGCGCGAAAGCATGGCAAAGGGCGATAGCCCGTGCTGCAAGCACTGCAGTGCATCGAAGAAAGGGTAAGCAAGTGGTGAAAAATGGACCTAAGGGCTCCGAAAGGCCGGCGAACACCAACCACGTCCCAAATAGAATACCCGTGGCGTTAAGACTCGATGAAACGTTGTAGCTTGAGCCGTCCAATGCCACGTCGCATGGAAGCCCCCATAAAAGTGCTAGGCAGGGCGATTCCCATCACCGCCAGAAAAGCAATCCTGATCACAGTCATGCGAGAGGTTCCAACACTCCGCAGGGCAGTTCTTACCACCGCGGAGGTCGTGAAAATTCCCTGCACCATCCATCGCCATCACATGGCTCTAGCCAGCATGTGTCGAGAGCGACCAGAACTGTCAGCTAGGGCGAGGTGGAATCCGACCTCTGGACTTTCCTCAACCGCAACCGCGAAGGTCGAACTTGCATGGGGGAAAGCAATCCTCAGATAGCTCCGCTGCCCTAGATTGAGGAGTTGCAACGAGTTCTAGACCAGCTAAGATGTAAAACCCCATTCTAATAATATATATATTCCCTTTGGTTTTGTTTTTAAGGAGGGAATTTTCTGTCAAATTTTAAAGTTTGGTTAGTGGTGAAAACGAAGAAATGGAAACTGTTGGGTTTGCATGTAGCAAGGGCACAAAATCTGGGTGTTTTTGCAAGGAAAAGATGATGTGGGAAAAGATGATGTGGCAGGGTTATATTAGAATTAAGAGAATTTGGGGGCTATTATAAGAAGAAGAAAAAAATTGTTTTATATAAATTTGGGCTGCTCGCCCAAATGAAGAAGAAGAAAGTGGGGAGAAGAAAACCGAGAAAAAGAAAAGAAAGAGAGAAAGGAAGAGAGAGAAGGGAGAAAAGAAGGAAGAAGGAAGAGAGAACGTTCGGCCGAGAGGAGGAAGGGAAAAAAAAGATAAATGAGGGAGAGAAAGTGAGGTGAAGAGAAGGATGATGCCTGGGGCAGCTGGGTATTTCGGGTTGAGCTAAATTTTTTTGTGTGAGTGGTTTCTTTAAAACTTTTTTCCAAAATCTAAACCTTTTTCGATTGCTTGTTAAGTGAATGTATTATCTCATGCTGTTTGATACAACTTACTGTTGACTGTGGCTTTCCTTGCTTGCATGTGTTCGGCTGAACATGGAATGAGTGAAACTGCATCGGATCTGGTCCCAATGAAGTTTGATACAACTTACTGTTGACTGTGGCTTTCCTTGCTTGCATGTGTTCGGCTGAACATGGAATGAGTGAAACTGCATCAGATCTGGTCCTAATGAAATATACTTGTGTTGAATGTCACTAGATCTTTCCTAAAAACACAAGACTCATGTTTGTATATTGATGTCTCGTTGAGAGTCTTGTTATTTTGTGAAACTGATTAAAAATCCTCCCTTCATGCTTCGGCCAGGTTGTAACCAGTGTTAGTGTAAGTTAATCAAAAGCTGATTTGTGCTGCTGGATAATATGCTTGGGTGGTTTTTTTAGCTGGACAGTAGACTTGATGGTGTTGGAAGCATGCTTTAAATAATGAATAAATGGGCCTGCTGTGATTCTTTTTCTTTCTCTTATTTATATAAGTATAACTCGCCTGAGCCGGTTGTAACTATTGCACTAGTTTTGGTCTATAAATATGTGACTTCATGCAGCATATTTTTGGTATGAAAAGGGATGGTTTCGTGGAATTTTTATAATGGAATGTGTGCTTATAATGAGATGGAAATGGCGTTATAAAGAGGAATAAAATTTCGGCTAGTTAACATGCTTGGAAAGGCTGAAATTTTTGCTCTAGAATAAAAGAATCACAAGTGTTTTCTTGCTTGTTCTCGACATGGGGAAGTTTCTTTTTACTTGTAAATGAAGTGCTGTAAATGAGGTGTTTGGCTTGGTGTAATATAGGTGATTAAAAGGCAGGTCAAAGGGAGTTATTTAATGTCCAAGAAGATTTTATTTTGGTTTATTTTATTCATCTATTTGTGCAAATAACTTTGAAGGCACAAAGTGAATTTTAAATACTTTGTTTATTCATGTTTATTTTATTCTAGTATGAAATATTCTTGTTTTTATTATTATTATTATTATTATCATTTGCTCTTTGGTTTAATTATAATTATGATGTGTTATATGAGTTTTGGCGTTTAAAAGTGATATTTGCTTATGATTAGTATCGAACATATGCTAAGATCAGGTGATGTTGAAGTAATTTTTAATATGGGTTAAACCGTCAGTTTCTGAAACATGTTTAGAAAATTGCAGTTTCACCCCTATATGCGACTTTTGAATATTATGGCATATATGCATGATTTATAAGCACTTGTATAATATGCTCTTGAATCATATGTTACTTGAGATTATGAATGAGATATTTGTGGTGCTACAACCACCATACGAAGTACTCATCCCCTAGTTTTCAAGCTCTGCCCATGCGATGCAAGGTTCATTGGGTATTGAGATATTCGGTCATCAGGCTCTGCGCATGCGTATTGAGATATTTAGTACTCTGCCTGGGCATTGAGTTTGTCCGCCAGGTATTGAGATGGTTTTCTTCAAGCTCTGCCCGCGCGATGATAGATCTTATCGGGTATTGAGATGTACTTCCCAGCTCTGCCTGTGCGTGGGAGCCCACCAGGTATCGAGATTTTTCCCCAGGTTACTAGTTGTGGTGAGAACCTTTAGTATCAGTTTACTGTTTCGAAATAGGATATCAATTTAAAGTTTTTAGATACCAGCCTACAGTTTTCAGTATCAGTTAATAGTTTCAGTTTTCAGTATCTGATGGATAGTTTGCATTAGTTATATGAAACATTTGATGTTTGTAGCATGATTTATAGAAAACATTGTCTTTAGAAGCATAAGCATTTTCATCTATTCTTTAAGTTCTCATAAAAGAATTTTCAACATTTAGTGATGAGCTAGGATTCAGAAATTGTTGTCAGTTTAATTGATCAGATTATAATACTTAGAACAATTAGAAATGAGTTATGCATGCATACATGGATGATTAGCTGCCACCATAAAAGAATGTTCATGGAATCATGTTGTTTTCTGTATTTTATAAGGACCATTGCATGCCATAACTTTTGTTTGACGAATGTTTTACAAACTTCCCCTTTTCCCCACTCACTGAGTATTTTAGCTCACCCCCTTTCAAAAAAAATGTTCTCCTCCCCCCTAGGTTTACAGGGAGATCGTGCCGAGCAGTGAGTCACCGCTCAAGGTTGTGCCACGCGTCGACATCTTTTTATGTGGGTTTTACATTTACGTCGTATTGTATCTTTGGACTTTCGTTTCAAAAACTCATGTTTCCCATCATGTATTTCTTTTTTTTTTCTTTTTTTTTTATGTTTCGAAATGTGTTGTATAAGTGGAAAACCTGGTACCACAAGTTTCCCTAAATTTTTCTTTTGTAAAACGAAAGATGGTGTACGGTTTTTTTTTTTTTTTTTTTTTTTTTTTTTTTGGTACTTTTATGAGGTTTTTTTTTTTTGAGATGTTGGAAATGAAAATACTATGATGTTATTCAGAAAAAGTAAGTTCTTTAACAGTTTTCACAGTTTTTCTACATGGCATGTCTCAAGTATCCGAGTCTTGTGGGAGAGCCGGGATCCTACGGGATGAGGAAATTCAGGACAGGTCGTGTCATAAGAGCTCAGCAAAATGAGCAAGAACATGTAGCATCAGAGTCTCCCTTTTCTCCGACAGTACTAGTTACCCTTCTCCCGTTGAGATTTAGAACTCCCTACATGTGGGCGTTCGATGGAAATTCTTATCCGCAAGATCACTTGTATGAATTCAATGACTTGATAGAGCTTCACCAGGTTTCAGATTTGGCAAAGTGTCGTTGTTTGGCAGTAACTCTAACCTCTCATGCCAAGCGGTGGTTTAGGTCTCTCCCTACAGGATTGATCTGTTTGTGGCCTCAGATGAGCGCGACGTTCCTTAGGCATTTCTAAGCAAACCAAAAGTTCTCGATGCCTTTAAGCTACCTCAGCAACATAAGGCAAGAGAGGGATGAATCCCTCCAATCGTACATCAATCGATTTCACAGAGAACTTAATAAAGTAGCTCACACTCCCGAACAGTCTGTTCGGACTCTCATCATAGCAGGAGTTCGCCCACAGACCGACCTATGGAAATAGTTACAAGCTAAGGATGATGTTTCCCTCACCCGCTTTTATAACCTTGCGGAGAAGTACCTTTGCATTGAAAATTTTGTGGCAGCGCTCCACCGCCGCGACCCCGGCGCTTTAGGTAGTGCGTCTGGTCAAGGGGAGAGTAGGAGAGTTGATCGCAGGTGGGTTACTGACGATCAACGAAAAGGAAAGAAACCGCGCCATGAACTCAAAAAGTCCTATGCACTAGTTCCTTGTCGCGATCACGACCGAAATCAGTATACGCCTCTGAATGCATCCGTATCGGCTATTCTTGACAAGTCGAAAAAGGCCAGCCTGTTCGGAGAGCCTAAGCCCATGAAAAATCTCCCATCAGCCAGAAATAGTAAAAAATACTACCGCTTTCATCAAGATAATGGGCATCACATCGACGAGTGTCGAGCTCTCAAGCAGGCAATCGAAGACCTCATCAAGCAGGGGCATTTCAAGGAATATATTAACAATTCCACTCCCACACAGGAGGAAAATCGAAGGGAACTAGGAAAGAAGCGACGTGATCGCAAAGGTATATGCAACGTCAATATGATCTTTAGGGGATCGCACCTCGTGGGGAACTCGTGAGGTGCCTAGGAAAGATATGCTTGCGCAGCCCATCACGACCCCATTAGTGTGATGAGCACGACGCGGTGACCACAAAAAGCTCGTAAGGAGGAGGAAATTACCTTCACCAAAAAAGATGCAGTTCGATTGCATCATCCCCATGATGACACTCTTGTGATCACGCTGCTAATAAGACGTCATAATGTCCACAGAATGTTGGTGGACAACGGAAGTGCTGTGAACATCCTGTTCCAGGCAGCTTTTGAAATAATGAATTTGCACGAGGTTGACCTAAAGCCCACCTCGATCCCTCTATATGGTTTTACCGGGCACCACCTGATCCCCAAAGGAACGATCTTGCTTCCAGTCACGCTGGGTGACTACGATGAAGTGACCAAGGTAACTGAATTCTTAGTAGTGGATTGCCCATCTGCTTTTAATGGTATCCTGGGGTGACCTCTGCTCAGAAACTTCAAGGCGGTCACTTCGATATACCATCTGAAGATGAAGTTCCCCACCCTAACGGGGATAGGGGAAGTCAGTAGATCTCAGCGCGCATCTCGCGACTGTTATGTGAAAGCAGTGCAGATGGCGTGCAAAGGGAAAGGTATCTCACGTGGCATTCCCCGACAGGCAATGGCGATCAGTGGGATCGAGCCACAGCCTGGCCCAGCCGAGGATAACATGGATCCTCGTATGCAGGAATGCCCCTCTAGTGGGCCAGTTGAGGATCTGTCTGAGGTGTCGGTCGACCAAAGCGAGCCAAGCAGAGTGTTAAGGATTAGGAGCAATCTAAACCCCCAGCTCGCTGCCGAACTGACCAGCTTCCTTAGAAGGAATATCGATGTGTTCACATGGTCGCATGTAGATATGATCGGGATCAGCCCAAATATTATTTGCCATGCATTGAACATCAACAGTGAGGCCAAGTCGGTTCGCCAAAAGAGAAGAGCGATGGATCTGAAACGATATGCCACCTTAAAACTTGAGGTGGATAACCTCCTCCGAAATGGATCCATCCGAGAAGCGCTCTATCCGACCTGGGTTGCCAACCCGGTCCTAGTGAAGAAGCCCAACGACAAATGGTGGACCTACGTCGACTTCACTGACCTCAACAAGGCATGCCCAAAAGATAGTTTTCCCCTACCTAGGATCGACCAACTCGTGGATGCCACCTCCGGGCACGAGCTGCTTAGTTTTATGGATGTGTACTTAGGATACAACCAAATTCTGATGTACGCGCCAAACGAAGAGCATACATCATTTGTTACAGATCGGGGGTTGTACTGTTACAAAGTTATGCTCTTCGGCCTCAAGAACGCTAGCCCAACTTACCAGCGGTTGGTTAACTGAATGTTCTCTGAACATATCGGAAAGTCGATGGAGGTCTATGTAGATGACATGCTGGTCAAGTCGCATGTTGCTTCAGATCACATAGTGCATCTCACTAAGATGTTCAACATTCTCCAGCAATACAGAATGAAGCTAAACCCCCTCAAGTGCTCATTCGGAGTATCCTCGGGAAAATTCCTAAGGTACATGGTTAACCAACGGGGAATAGAGATTAACCCCGAGAAAATCCAAGCTCTCCTCGATATGAAAAGTCTGACCAACAAAAAGAAGGTCATGAGCCTCAATGGGTGAATAGCGGCACTAAGTCGCTTCATATCGAGGGCAACAAATCACTGCCTACCATTCTTCAATGTTCTAAGGGCTAATAAGAAGTTTGAATGGACTCCCGAGTGTGAACAGGCATTCCAGAGTATTAAAGAACACCTCGGGAAGCCACCTCTGTTGTCCAAGCCTTTTCCGTAAGAGATCCTCCTCCTGTATCTATCCGTCTCTTAGTTCGCGGTCAGTGTAGCTTTAATTCGGGAAGAGGATAGGGTCCAATGGCCTATGTATTATGCGAGCAAGCGTCTGTTAGATGCCGAAATGTAGTATTCGAAAATGGAACGGTTGGCTTATGCCCTGCTGATCGCTTCCAAAAAGTTGTGACCTTACTTCTACACCCATACAATCCATGTAATGACTAACTACCCACTCAAGTAGGTCCTCCAGAAGCCATAGGCATCGAGTAAGTTGCTTAAATAGGCCATGAAATTAAGTCAGTTCGATCTGAAGTATAGACCAAAATCAACTATCAAAGGGCAAGCTATTGCCGACTTCATATCAGATTCTCATATCATCTGGCAAATGGGTCGGAATAACAGCCTAGCGAAGTCATTCAGGAAACTGCTCAAAATCTATCAACCTGGAGCCTCTATGTCGACGGATCATCGAACAGAAAGAGGGTAGGGACCGGTCTTCTCCTTTTGAGTCCCGAAGGGACTCGTATTCATGGCATCCTTTGGTTTCGTTTTAAGGTAACCAATAATGAGGCCGAGTATGAAGCTCTACTTACTAGACTACGGTTGGCTAGAGAAATAGGTGCAACTGCGGTCAGTATCCATAGCGACTCCATGCTGGTCGTTAACCAGATCTTGGGAGAATACCAAGCCAAGAAAGAAAATATGATCAGCTATTTGAAGAAAGCTAAGGCTGCACTCGAGCCTTTCAAGCACTTCACGATCACACAGATTCCTAGAGATAGCAATTCTGTGGCAGATGCCTTGGCAAGGATAGCCTCATTGTTAGACTCAAATACACCAGAGAGCATTCCTGTTCGATTCATTCAGTATCTCAAGGATAGGACCCTGCCTAACAACAAGGTCGAGGCAAGGATTCTGGAAACAAGATCTGCTCGTTACACCCTCATCGGAGATCAGCTGTATAGGCGAGGGTTTAATGCCCCTTTCCTCCAATGTGTAACCAGTGAAGAAGCAGATTACATCATGAGGAACATACATGAAGGGATCTGAAGTAACCACACTACCGCACGATCTCTCGCCAACAAAGTTGTTCGCTAAGGGTTCTACTGGCCCCTAATCCAAGAAGACGCATACAACTTTGTCAAAAGGTGTGACAAATGCCAGCGATTCGCGAACATATCGCGGGCTCCCTCCCACCAACTAATAACTATGACCAGTCTCTGGCCATTTTCCATGTGGAGGATCGATCTCATCGGTCCCATGCCAGTCGGTAGAGGGGGAGTAAAATATGTCATGGTCGTAGTGGATTACTTCACCAAGTAGGTTGAAGCTGAACCGTTAGCCGCGATTACGCCCAGAAAGCTCAAGGACTTTGTATTCAAAAACATCGTGTGCCACTACGAAATTCCTCATACTCTCATCTTAGACAATGGTAAACAATTCGACAATGAGAAGTTCAAGCAGTTTTGTGACAGTTGAGTATTCATAAAAAATTTGCCTCAGTCGCAAGGCCGCAAGGGAATGGTCAAGTTGAAGCTGTAAACAAAACCATCAAGCATACTCTGAAGGCAAAGCTTGGCGCAACCAAGGGGAATTAGGCCGACGATCTCCCCAAAGTCCTATGGGCATACAGAACAACTTCGAGAACCTCTACCTCAGAAACTCCCTTTTCGCTAGCATATGGCTATGAAGCAATGATCACTGTGGAGGTAGGAACCGGTTCACTTCAGAGAGACCTATACAATAAAGCCGACAACGGAGCGCTTATGCGCATAAGTCTGGACCTAGTTGAAGAACATCGCAGCAAGGCTCAGCTAAGAATAGCGGCTTACCAATAGGGCGCGAAGAGGTTCTTTGACTCTAAGGTCAGGAAAAGAGACTTCCAGGTCAGCGATCTTGTTTTGAAGGAAGTTCTCGGTACTCGAGAACCAAGTGCGAGAGTCTTAGGACCAAACTAGGAAGGTCCATACCGCATCACCAAAGTGATAAGACCGGGGACTTATCATCTCAAAAGGCTGAATGGTTCAGAAGTACCCCGAGCTTGGAATGTTGAGCATTTCTGACCATATTATCAGTAATTCCGAACTCAGTTTTTCTTTATAAAGATTCTTTGTAAATGTGAATAACAAGTGTATTATCCTGTTCCTTTGTAATAATTTTCGCATGTAATTCTGCTCATATAGATGTATTGTAATTATAATCGCATAGGCTTATTCCAATGATAAACAGTTAGAATGCGATCTCATTGGGTACAGATAAGTGCTCAAGATTTAAGAAAAGTGTATTTCATTAAACAAGTACAGCGAACAAAATCCAGAAATAAATTACAAAGTATTAGCCTGATCTTAACTCCTGGGGGCCCGACCTCATCTCAAGGCTGGTCGCCATCCTCTTGGTCGGCTGACTCCGTGGGGTACCCCAAAGCCTCTCCTTGATCAAATCCTTGAGCGATTTTTGCTGCTTCCTCATCCTCGCGTCGCGCCATGGATATGAGAGTTTCTCGCCAATCCTCCGGAAGATCGAACATGTCAATCTCCGGATTCTTTGGCCGCAGAGCATAGATTGACTCGATCGCCCATTCGACGGCCTTTGCCTTGATCTCCTCTACTAGGCTCCGCATCTCTTCGGTCATAGAATTGACTCTTCGCTGGCTTGTTGGGAGTTCAGCCTCAAGAGCCTGCCTTTGCTTCCCGAAGGCCTCCCTCTCTTGCTCTGCTCGTTGAGAGGTTGTTCTGAGCTCCTGGTCTTTCTCGCCGACCTCCCTAGAAAGTCTGGCTATGGTCCTCTGGAGCTCCTTTACCTCCTCCTCGTGCTTTTCGAGCTCGAACCTTTGAAAATCCACCGTCCAGAAAGCCACATTCCTTTCGTTCAGATACTGGTTCGTCGACCCAGTAGATAGCTCCTTTTTTGCTTCAGCGGCTTTCAAATCTTGCTTGAGCCGTGCGTTCTCTTCCTTCAGCGTGACCTCTCCCGCAACAGCTCCCAACAGGACCTTTTGCAGGGATAGTTGCATGCAAAGCAGAGCCTACAAACAAAAAGAATAATCAGTTTACCAAAAATGGAAAGGTAAAGTCCTTGTTGAGGGCAGTACGTTTTACCTTGTTTATGTGTTGGATTGATGTGGACATCAGGTCCATATGGTCGGAACTCACGAACTCTTCGAATACTTCTGCGAGTTCACACTCCAGCAAGGCAAAGACCGCCAGCTATAAATAATCCGGCAGTTGTCCCATTGAATCCAGCACTGGAGTATCCTTACTGGGACCCCTAGCAGGGGTGTTGCCCATTGGCTCCTTACCCGACCTCCTTCCAATGCCAGCGACCTTGCCTAGCCCTACTCAAGATGCCCTTGAAGCTGTGGGAATGCCCGACTGCGACCCCTCGGGCTGAACGCCCAGATCTTCCGGCTTGAAATCTGACTCTGACTCTTCAACTCAAATTTGTCGCCTCTTCCTGGGTCATTGGGCCATTGTCTTTTGCTTCGGGTGAGCAGCTGAAGGCTGGGAAGTGCCCGAAGGACGGATCGAAATGCCCGTCGAAGGTCAGGAAGCCTCAACAGGACGCGCCGGAGCCCCCGATGTTGCCCCTTCGATTGAAGGACCACTGGGAGCAGCTTTGGTTGTCTAGCGGTCCTCGCTTGAGGGAAAATGAACTTCCTTCGTCGCGGCTACCCTAGCACCTTTAGAGGCATAGTTGCTGCATGCGAGCATCGTTAGTAAAAATAGTTCATTGCGCAAACAGGAAAGACCTAATTAGCGTGACTTACTCAATAGGGGCTCTAAGGTCGCATCTATGTTGAAGAAGTTGTACCTCCGCAAGTTCACAATTGTCACAAGCAGCTTTGCATCGTGACTTGCTTCGAGCAAAAAACTGAAGGCTATGATTCTATCCGGGTCTACCAGCAGCTCCAAACTGGTCGTTTTGTTAACTACAGAAAAAGAAATAGTTCGTTAGTAGGAAAAAAAAAAAAAAGTCAAATGAGTTCATTAAAGGAAAAGAACCTACTCGAGTCCTAAAAGTTGCAAAGACCATCGTAATAAAAGAAGAAAAACTTCGTTTCGTAGGCCCCTGTATTGCTAGGGTAACTATGTATCCAGGCTGCTATAGTATGTCGCTTGGACAAGTAGTAGGAATCCTTGTCCTTGCTCTTTTTTAAGATGTACGAGCAACCGAGCTCTACCGCAGTCAGCTCATCGAGCCCATTCTCGCGACACGTGATGTACATGGCAACCGCAATCATGTACGCGTTCGGCGTGAGTTGCATCGGTGCGATCCCGAAATGATCCAGGACCGACCTGACAAAAGGGTGGAAAGGGATCAACCCCCCACCATTGAAGATCTCCTCGGAGATCGCAGCTAACCCACGTGGCAGATGCCGAGCTATGCGTGTCCTATCGCTGAAAACATCCTCGCAGATACCATATTGGTCTATCACTCTTTCGAGCTCATCCTCAGTAAGTACCAAGAAGATCTCTTGGGTAGGACTCACAGGAACATCCTACGTAGGCGAACTGGTCTCTTCCTCGGACTTGGTTGTTGAGGGGTCCATCCTACTGCAGTTTGCAAAAGCGACAAGCAGGGAATCTTTTTAGCCCTCGTACATTATTCCGTACAACAACGTGGAAGAAAGCAAACACTTCCCTTCCTAAATCCTAGAAAAACCCTAACAAAGTATTTCAAGCTGCCATTCAAGGCTCGAGCCCAACAAGAACATTTTGTCTTTACTCAATTACCAGAAGACGTATCATTTATCAACTATTGGGAATAAGAAATAAAATAGAAAACGATTCTTACCTTACAGAATATGAAGAAGGATCCTTCCACTTCGAATAGCAAGTACGCACTGGTTTGGAAGGCAAAGAATCCAAGTTTGCAAAAGTCTTTTGCTCCCTCTGAAAAGATGTGTGGTGACATTTCCTGAATCGAACCTAGGTTTTTTAGCAAGAGAATTGGCGTTTGGTTTCCTTGAAATCAAACGATGTTTGGGCGAAAAAATGTACCTCACCGTCGATCGCGATCACTTGTCGTAGATCCACGAGGAAGGGTGACTTTCATGCTCCAAGGAAACCAAATCGTCGTCCTTCTTCATTGAAAAACCCAAGCGACGGCACGGTCCTCCTGCCGCATTAAATGCACCTCAATCCGCATTTAATGCTCTGATAAGGGGTATCGTTTCAGCGTGTCACGCATTTCATGTGCATGGTTGTCATTTATTACACATAGGACATGTCTGTCAAAGCAAAAGGCACTTCATTAAATGCATCCATCACGAAAATGCAACAGATAATGTCTGAAGAGATCGTTACATAGAACACTCTTCATCTAGCTGGTCGTGAAGCAACGTGGCTCAAGTACAATTTCGAAACAGCCCGACTGTAATAGCCACTACTCATAATGAAAAACATATAAAATAATATAAAGAAATTGGGCCCAAAATTTTGTTTTTATTAAATACATACATATATATTCTTTACAAATATATACATTTTTACACAAACTTATAATGTGTGCAAAAGGTATTAAAACATGCTGGACAGTATAACCGCTTCCCCTCGCGTGTCGACGTCCATCCGACTGCGTTCTCACCTGGATCCTGCAAAAACATAGGAAAATAACGGGGTGAGCACTAAAATGATGCTCAGTAAGTAAATCCTCTATTCATCTATCCCCGTAACTCTCTCTCTCGAATTCTTTCCTTACGACTTCTCATTCAATTTCTCTTGGGTACTTCTCTCTCTCTTTCTCTTTCTCTTAGAACTCTTTTCTATTACCTCTCTTTAGTAAGTCACGACCCCATCTTACCGGGGGCACGGCTGGGACTCACTCCCACTCTACGTGACCTCTACTCATTCTAGCCAATCGGACTCAATTATGCATGGATTCGGAACCCTTGGCCATGTGAGTATATAATCTCTCTCTCGGGTACTCGGGTATAGCCCTCATCCGCATGCACTCTCACGGGCTACACCACTTCTCTATCTGGTACTCATGTCGCTCTCTCAATGCGGCGTACATGCGGGAATACTCTACCCATTACTCACGGGTTCCCCATCGCACAACCTACTCTATTCTCTTTCTCTTAACTCTTAAAGAACTTATACTCAAATTCTTTACTAAATCTCAAGCTACTTCTCAAGTGTATAAACAAAGGTGTAGAGCTAGCTCATGCTCCCTACTGCACTAATGAAATGCCAACTACAAAATTTCCTCAAAACCGTCTTTCTGCACAGGTCACACTAAAATGGCCATAACTTGCGTTATACACCTTGGATTACTACGGTTTTGGTCTCGTTTCAAAGCTTAGAAATGGGCTATAAATTCTATGTTTTGGTCTCAGCCCAGTTCAGTCCGTAAGATACCCAAAAATTACTTAGAAAGTTACGGTAGTGACAGGGCAGATTTCACCTAGGCATTTCATCAAACAACTCATGTGCATATAAACACTTTACTAAAATTACGACTATACTTCATTCTCTAGCCATCCAAAATGGGGGAAAAATCCCTAATGTAACCATAATCCCTGTCAAGAAAAGCACTTCCAAAAAGATTTACACAACATCTCCCAAACTTCATCTCAAATTCCATTTCTCATCTCACATCAAAAACACTTCTCATACATGGAGTCTATCCAACAACCACAAAAATAGCTACTCATCTCAACTCAATTTCTCATCAATCATACTACATACTGATCATGCATACATCTCTACTCAAAAACTTATTCAAAACTCAAGTTGGTTGGATTTACTTACCTTGTCAAAAAGGTGACTTCTTTAGCACTTTTCCTTTCCTTTGTTGTCTTGTCTCTTCTCTACAATTCAAAACAACAACAAGAACAATAACAACCAAATAAGACTTCACTATAATTATAAGAAAACTTACATCTAAAGCATGAATCCTTACCTTAGGATGCTTTAGATGAAATCTCTACTCAAAACCCCTCTTAATTCCCTTAGAAATCTTGGGAGATTGGATGGAGAAAATGAGAGAACTTAGGCAAATGGAAGAGGCGGTGGAATGAAGTAATAAAGGGGTTCTCTACACTCTAACTCTTTTTAGCTCATATTATAAGCATCATTTCCCATTTTGCCCTTGCTCTTCCTGGAAATTCCATCTATATCCTTTGATTCTTTTCAATACACCCCCATCCAAACACAATCTCTACTAAATTTCCTTTCATTTTACTCCCCCAGTTTCCTACTAATTAGGGGTAGAATGGTCATTGTCCCCAAAAGAAGAATTCTCTAGAAAACTCAAGAAACTTTGTATTAGGCCGTCGCCGCGGCGAAGACTTGTGTTTTTCTACTGCTGTTCTATAATCAAATCGTTTGCCCCCAAACCACTTTCTTTCTCGCCAAACACCTTTTGAACAACTTTATGGTAGACTTCCTTCTTATTCACATATTCGAGTTTTTGGGTGCCTTGCCTTTGCTACTAATGTGCACGTTCCCCATAAATTCGCTCCTCGAGCCAAACGATGTATTTTTCTTGGCTATCCAGTCGGTCAGAAAGCTTACAAGCTTTATGACCTTGCCACCCACAAAATATTCACTAGCCTTGATGTTGTTTTTCATGAAACTATTTTTCCTTATGAGTCCATTCCATCCACTTCCTCAAATTCAGCCCCAGTGATTCCTCTTTCTGTACCTGATTCTTCCCCACCAGTCCAACAACCCTCACTATTGGATCCAATTTCTTTTGCCCAACAACCCTCACCGCCAAATGCACCTGCTAGTCCTCCTCCCGAACCTATTTTACGCCGCTCTCAAAGACCGCATCATTGTGTTGTTCCTTTACCCTGCATGATAGATAAGATTTGCTGGATTTGCAAATCAGAGAGCCCATTTGTCACTGATGAGTGATGGCACTTCTTGCATTATTGGACTTTCTTTGACATTGTTGACTGAGGATTGATGGCTATGGTTGCGCTTGAAATGAGTGTGTCCTTGATTAGACCTGTTTGATGCACGTTTAGGATGTTCTGGTGGGTACCCATTCAGCTTCCAACATGTTTCTCGTACATGATGGTCACGATCACAATAAGAGCAATGCAGAGGTTTTCGATTAGATGAGTTGGAACGAGAAGAAGAACCTTGTCCATGTCGAACAGCCAGAGCCACTGGTTTAGCCCTTCGAACAACCATGGCTAAGTTCTCTGCTGTCTCACGTGCAGCCCTCAAGCTTCGCTGCTTCTCCTCCTGTATAATGGAAGAATAAGCCTTGGCAGCATCAGGTAGTGGATTCATCAACAAAATTTGCCCTTGGATTGCACTATAGGACTCATTGAGTCCCATGAGAAATTGCATCAATCTGCGTCTCTTATGGTCTGCCCCACAAGAGCAAACAATGTCATTATAGGATCCCAGTTCATCCCATAATTTTTTTAGTCTTGTGTAATAAGCTGCAACAGTCATCTGATCTTGAGCAAGACAAGCAATGTCCCTCTCAATCTGAAAAATACGAGGGGCATTCCTTTGAGAAAAACGATCCCAAAGGTCTTCCCATACCTCCTGGGCAGTGGTAGAAAAAATAACACTATCTGCAAGATCCTGTGTGAGTGAGTTGAGAATCCAAGAGAGGATCATATCATTGCATTTTTTCCACGAAGCATAGTCATCTGGTTTGGCTGTGGCAGATGGCATTGTGGTGCTCCCGTCTATGGAACCCAACTTAGATTTGGCGTTCAAAGAAATTGTCATGGCTCTACACCATGTCGAATAATTATCCTCATTGAGAGGCTTGGAAACAAGCACCATTCCTGGATGATCTGAATGGTGAAGAAAATATGGATTGGCAGCATCAAGCTTGCCTCCATTCGCAGGTTGCTGTTCAGTCATGATAAAGAGAAACAGCGATAAAAGGAAGCAAAAGAAAGGGAGCAAATGCAGAGAAACAGTGATAAAAAGAAGGCAAAAGAAAGAAGACAAATGCGCAGAGCTAGGGTATCGTGCCCTGCTCTGATACCATGAAAATAAGAGAAAAATATATGCCTTTTGAATTGTATTTTATTGAATAAGGAGGCGTAGCTTTATACAAAAGTTTTCCTACAATCATGCTAGTCTATTCTAGGTAGTCTAAATATAAAAGACAACAAAACAAATATGTCTTACAATCATGCTAATCTATTCTAGGTAGTCTAAGTATGAAAGGCAATTAAATAAATATACAATTAATATAATATATTTGTCAATGAATGTCATTGACCTTTCCTTCTCAACACACCTATGGCCCCAGCATTTTTCGCAAGCGAAGAACAGGTGTCTTCTACAAGAAAGGTGAGTAAAAAATAAAAATTAACGGTGTTATTGTCCAAGTTTTGTATTTCAAGTGCTGTAACATTATTATTCAAAATGTCAAGACTTGAAATATAAAGCATTGTTCTACTGAAATCAGTCTTTACTAGAGTGATAAATGTGCCTCTTATTTTGAGTGTGAGAGTGATTAGATAATAAAAAATTTGCATCTTTGTATTCTGTTGTGACAAAAACTCTAGCATTATTTTTTAATTGTGAATTTTAATTGGATGAATCATGTAAAATTGTTTATTAACCGTTTCATTTCTCTCTTTTCTCTTTTTCTTTGATTTTTATCTTTTAATTATATTTTTGTATCCATTCATGTAAGATCATGTCGTTGTAATCGTTCGATATGTTTTGGGAAAATATTTGGCAACAGGAGCTGGTATATTTGCTTTGTTATTTATAAAAATTTTAAGTAAACTTTAATGCACATTATTACTGTATAGTTCATTCTGCATATTTGGTAGAATGGCCTGCCCAATTTCAGAATTCAAACAATCTTGAAGTTTGCTTGAATTCCATTTTTATATCGAAGGAGAGTGAAAATACTGAATTAAGGCTTACTAAAATTTTTTAAAGGATAGAAAGTCGGTCATTGCCCAAAGCATTTTTGAACCCCTATCCTACCACTAAGGGTCGAAGCTGGGTGGCAAACCAAAAAAAATAACCAGCAAACCACCAAGCTAAGCTGTAGGGGCTTATTAAAAAATGAAGCTCTCTACATGTTAATTCATTTTGTTCGAGTGTGAAATCGGGCCTCATCTCTGCACTAATACGTAAACGCTAGTCCATGCATTTCAATTTAGGTAAGTCACTGATCATCAATTTGGAAACTCTATAAATAGAAGGAAGATACCAAGGTTGATCTTCATATGATTGGTTATCTAGAATCGGGCAACAAATAAAAGCAGAAAACCATTTAACAACGAAGAAAAATAGGTCATTCTTCAAAACATTTTAAAATGTCTGTTTAGATTCTTGCCCTGGTTTTGTTCACAATTATAGGATGCATATAACAAGTCCGTATTTAAACCAGAAAGGAGGGGTTGCCGATTGATTGTTGTTATTTTTTGTTATCTCAATTACTTAGATTTTGTATTTATAGCTTAATTTCTATAACCATTTTTTTCCTCTGTTTTTTACTCTGCAATTCCCCTGTTTCTCATGTTTTCTTTAGCGGTTCTGCTCTTTATTTGAAAGCATTTCCTCTCCGTTTGAATAACTTTGGTATTAAATATAGAATTTAAATATAATTCTTCGTTTCTCTAAAAAAGATATACAAATTTTTTTATGAAAACTATTTGTTTAAAAACTCTTGTAAAGTATGAAAATGAAAAAGAAAAAAAAAAAATTCCTTTTAGTAGGAGGGTTCTCTCTCATTTTAAGAGACCAAAAACTTATTCAAGCAGTTGGGTCCAATTTTATTTGGACTAAAGTTAATACAGTGACTAAAGCTATATCCGTCAAGAAACTCTTCTAAATTATTGATGCTTAATTTTCTGCAAAATAATAAATACAAAAAATATATATGATAGAACACCACCAGCACAAAGATCAATCACTCATATTTACAAGACAAGTGAAAAAGAGGATAATTAGTAAGTAGGCCTTTTTTGGGGAGTTTGTTAGCACATAGCCACATGGCAGTAGCAAATTAGAAAAGCGTGATTAGTGGGATATATATATGGTTGGTTATACGATTTGTAGGGCAGAGAATATTTTACAAAAGGGATTCAGTAGGGAGGTACCTTGCGCCTCAAACTGCTAGCGTTTTCTTAAATTGCTTTTCTTTACATTCTGTTCTTTATTCTTAATTCTGTTTTACTGTCAATGTTCCTGGGTTGTATTCAATACTGCAGACATTCAATATAGAGGAATTCAGAGTACATTCAGATTATGTTGTGCGTTGCTTAAGCTTTGGCTTGAGTTTGTCTGGGTTCTTATCAAATTGGTATAGAGTTGGCGAAGTGTGGGTTATGGTGAATACAAGAATGGAAGCAAGGATTGATTGTTTAGAGAAAGATTTGGGATGTATCAAAGAGGATATTGGAAGTATTAAAGGTTACTTAATAAAGCTGAAATAATGGATCCGACTGAAATATGAAAGAGAGGAGAGTATCAATCGGGAAAAAAAGAGGCGTGAATCATCTGAAAAATCAACGAATGGAGAAGGAAGTGGTCAAGAACGAACAACGAGCCATGATAATAAAGGAGATGATCGAAGAATAAGGAAGTTGGATTTACCTGTGTTCAACGGCAATGATCCGTGTGGATGGGCTTTCGGAGCCAATTGCTACTTCAATAGTCGCGGCGATGTGCATGGAGGAGCAAACGTTGAATTGGTTCCAGTGGGTAGACTCCCGAGCGCAAACTGGGGAACGTTCAAGAAGGTTTGATTGAAAGATTCTGGCCATCATTTAAGGGGTCGGCGTTCAGATCCTCGGTGGCTTTGTGGCAATCGGGAACGGTAACAGAATACCGTGAACAATTTGAACTCCACGCTGCTGCTCCAATGACTGAGGTGGATGAAGAACTAATGGGGACTTTCACTAATGAATTGAAGGAAGAAATTTGGGCTGAATTGTGGATTTTAAGGCCCAATTCTCTTTTTGAGCTCATGGACCATGCACACAGGATAGAGGAAAGCAATTGGGTTTTAGAGAAGGATAAACTGAAGGCTAACCGAACCCAATAGGTTGTTAAAACTGACCCTTATTCCAGGTGAATCCAAGCCCAGAGCCATTAAAAATTACTTGGGGATCCAGCTATTCAAGAAACCCAGATCGTTCCATCATCATTCCAACACGACTTAAGAAAGGAGAGCGACTTGTTGAGTCAACGCCGGCAAATATTCGTGATAATTCGTTCCGACGATTAACCGAGGCTGAGGTATGGTATGAAAGGGAGCGCAGACATTGTTTTAAATGCAACGAGAAATTTGGTCCTGCACACCGATGCAGGAACAGGGTGTTGCAAATTTTTCTGCTAAAAAATGATGATGAATCAGTGGATGAAGATCTCACAGTGGAGAAAGATGAAGAAACTCATACCGTCGAAGACCCTATCACCCTCTCAATAAACTTGATTGTGGGTCTGACTTCGGCCAACACTCTCAAACTTCGAGGGAAGATTCAGAGTGAGGATGATGCGTGCTTTCATAACATCTGTACGTAACAAGTGTATTAATAGCAAAGAGTAATAAAGTGATGAATAGTGTATCGTTTTCATAAGTATAGTGTTACTAAGTATCAGACTACCAGTTTCTCAAGTTTTAATTGAAATAACAATAAATTTGATTAATGAAAAATTAACAAAATATAAATGAATGATAATGAAATTAAAGTAAAAACCCAACAACTTAACTAATTAAATAATGCTAAAAAATGTTAGGGTGTTGATTTCACCTCGATACGTTAACCCAAATCATAAAATCTATTACCTAAATTCTAATTTCTTGATTAAAAATCAAATTCCCTAAGTTGTAAAACATACTTTCTCAGACTATATTTTCTTAATTACCCTATTAAACTTCTGCACCCAACAAAATGAATATTAATAGTTCAAAGTCTCTTAAGCTTTGTGAAATTCTATCTAGATTTCATAGATCATGTTTATCTATCTTTACTTTTCGCTCCATTTATGGTATTTATCCCAAGAGGCACATATCACAAATCACTTCTGATGCGTGTTTACTACAACATGCAAAACTAGCAAGTGCACTAGTCGTTCAAGTAATAGAGTGATGGGTAGGATATCGTTCCCACGAGGACTGGTAGCTAGGCACTAAGTTCCTAACGTTAACAAGTTGAAGCAACCGAAAATCTTGGATTTGTGGGAGCAATTTGCCATTAAACGAAAACAAAATAAAATTTAACAAAGAAGTAATTCTTAAAAGGAAAGCAAATGAAACACAGAAATTCAATTTAAGTAAAACGGGTAGGGTTTTGACTTCGTTTGGATTATTTATGGGTNAATTCTTGGATTGTCTTTGAATTGCCATAATGCATCTTCGGGTTCCCAACTAGCTTCATTCTTCGGTAGCCCCTTCCATTTGACAAAGTATTCCTGACTTGGAGGGTGGCCTTTTTGTCGAATGACACGGTCAGTTAACACACACTCTACCTCCTTGTCATAGAACTTGGTATTGCCAAATGGTGCCCATTTTGATTCTTGCCTTCCCTGATCTTCCGCATCTTCATGGTACGGCTTCAAACAACTCACATGGAAGACTGGATAAAGTCTCAACCAAGAGGGCAATTCAAGTTTGTAGGATACATTACTGACCCTCTTGATTATGGGAAATGGCCCCTCATATCTTCGAACAAGGGCTTGGTGTAGTGGTCAGGTGGACTTGTGTTGTGATGGGAGGATTTTGACAAGTGCTAGATCTCCCACGTTGTACTCTGCATGCCTCCGCCTCTTGTCTACCCACTTCTTCATTTTCTTTGTTGCTTTGTTCAAGATACGCCCGAGTGATGTTGGTTTACTCATGCCATGACTTAGCAACTTTGAATGCCGCGGGGCTGCTCCCCTTATAACTTGTACCCAAGGTGTGCGGCGTGAGTGGCTGTTGACCCATCACTATCTCGAATGGGCTCTTGTTTGTGGCTTCACTCCTCTACAAATTATATGAAAATTGGACTACATCAATCAACTTTGCCAATCAAGTTGGTTGGCGCTCACAAATTGTCATAGGTATATCTCTAGCAAAGCATTCACTCTCTTGGTCTGCCTATCGGTTTGAGGGTGAAAGCTTGTGGAAAAGTGCAATGTCGACCTCATAAGTTTGAACAATTCGGTCCAAAATCTCCCTGTGAACTGACTGTCTCGACCACTAATGATAGACTTCGGAAGACTCCAATACTTCACCACATACTTGAAAAAGAGCTTGGCCGTGTCTTCCGTTATACATTCCTTTGGTGCGGGGATGAAGGTAGCATACTTCGACAACCTGTCCACCACAACGATAATGGTAGTAAACCCTTTAGATTTCGGTAAGCACACTATGAAATCCATTGAGATGCTCTCCCATGGCCTGCTTGGTGTGGGTAATGGTTCTAACAATCCAGCGGGGCTATGGTATTCCATCTTATCTTGTTGACACACAAGACAAGTTCTAACAAATTGTTCCACATCATCCCGTATTTGTGGCCAATAATAAGCTACCTCCAATGGTGCTCGGGTGTGCCTTTGTCCTAGATGTCCAGCCCATTTGGTGTCGTGACACTCCTTGATCAAGTTCCTCCGTAAATTTCCCTACTTTGGAACATACACCCTTCTCCTTTTGGTGTACAGGAGGCCATCTTCTACCCAAAAGCGCTTAGTCTTGCCATCTTGAGCTAAAAAGATGAGTTGCTTGGCCAAAGTGTCATGCTCGAGACCCTTCTTTATGAGCTTGAGGAGATCCCCTTGTATTTTGCTTATGGCTATAAAATTGGCCTTCCAACTCAATGCATCCGCCACTAAGTTGGCTTTCCCGGGTTTGTAGTCTAACACATAGTCAAACTCAGCTAAGAAATCTTGCCATTTAGCTTGCTTGGGACTATGTTTCTTTTAACTCTGGAACTAACTTGTTGCCACATTGTCCATCTTCACCAAGAACTTGGACCCAAGTAAATAATGCTGTCAAGTGCGTAGACAATGCACCACGGCTGTCATCTCCTTCTCTTGCATCGTGTATCGCCGCTCTATATCATTGAGCTTCTGGCTTTCAAATGCTATGGGATGTTCATCCTGCATTAACACACCTCCAATAGTGAAGTCAGATGCATCAGTATGTACCTCAAAGGGTTGGGCATGGTTGGGCAATGCTAACACTGGCTCCTCCATAATGGCCCTCTTCAAAGAGTCAAAGGCATGTTGACGATCAATTGTCCACTCCCATTTTGTGGCCTTCTTGAGCAAATTCGTGAGTGGTGCGGCAATGATGGAATAACCTTTTATGAGTCTTTGATAATAGTTGACGAGGCCCAAGAAAGACCGTAACTCTGTAACCTTTGTTGGGGCTTCCCACTCTACAATAGCCTTCACCTTGGCTTTATCCATGATAAGCTTCCCATCTGTGATCTTGTGACCGAGAAACTCTACCNCATGCCTACTATGTAATATTATTGCCCAATTAATATTACCTATGTAGGGAATACTTTGATGATTTTGATCTTCTAAAGATTTGTATCATCCGGACATTTCATATGTAATACATATATATAAATGAAGCAATAAACCACATGTGAAATAAGAACATTTTCTTTTATTGATAAGATAAAATGTATATACAAACTATATACATTCACATATATATACAAAACATAATGCCTCGAAACCGATGACACGATTGGTTCCTAGGGCATACACTAACATGGAGCCCCTCCATAAAAGTGAATAACAAATCTTACGAGTTCATGTTATCAACTTGAAGCATAAGTTTAGAGAACTCATCCACATACCTGGAAATAGGCCCCGTGTGCTTAAGCTCCCGCATCTTCTTTCGTGCTTCATATGCCACGTTGCCTAGATAGAATTGCTTCTTGATCTCACACTTGAGCACCTCCCAAGTGTTAATGATGCATGTACCTTGCACAATCTCGGCATGCTTTCGTTGCCACCATGCAATAGCATGATCCTCAAGGTACCTGGTTGTAATGTTCACCCTCTCTTGCTCAGTTTGGACATTAGTAGCTTCGAAGTACCTCTCCATGGACCATAGAAAGTTCTCCAGCTCTTGGGCATCCTGCTTTCCCCCATACTTCCGCGGTCTTGGAACTTCGACCCTTGTGAGAGTGCAGCATTGGTGACGACCCCGTTTGCCACCGCCTTCTTTTCAAAACGCCCAATTGCCCTTGCTTTCCTCTAGACCCGATCGGAGCTCTTCCACTTGAGCTTGTAATGCCCTAAGAGAGTCCAACATCACCGCTTGGAACTCCGCGAAAGCTTGGTGCTTCTCAGCAACATCTTGGCGAAACTCTCCCATGGTTTCGACCATCCCTTCCATATCGTCCATCTTTTGATCGAGGACGTCGAGGTGTTCCTTCACTTTGGCAACGTTCACCTCGTTGCGCATCACCCGCACTTCCATGGAGGCCATTATGTCCATGGACTTGTCCTTCCCTCCTCGAGAGTTCTTCTTGGAAGGGTTGGGGTTAGGATTGGCCTCTCTCCCCCTTTGCTCTTCATGGCAAACTTCGGACGACATCTTGAACCAAGAATCTTCCTGCTCTGATACCAAATGTCACGAATCGATCGCTTCCCTTCAGACTCATGCGGCCTTAGGTGCTAATCTCCCGACGATTGCCCTAAGTCAACCTTGCTTGCTCACGCTTCTAGCCCTGCAAGTAAGAAAACACTCACACAAACTCACTCACAAAAGATGCTAGAAAGAGAACTCTTTACTAATGAGAGAACTTTACAATTCTTGGATGGTTTGGCCAAATGAAGGCCTCCCCCTTTTATAGTAGTTGGAGCTTACAATGGATGATCTAGATCTCCCGAGATCAACGGTGGAGATTAGCTAACTCTAAACTACCACCTACCAACTATCATCTACCAACTACCGTATTAATTACAATATTCTAGCATATACAAGAGTATTCCGGAAACTTCTGGAATGTCGAGGTGACGCATACCAAGTGTTTGATGAAATGCTTGAGAGGTGTCACACTTCTCAAGTTTAGGAAGTAGTTGTGGCTATATAAATACCCAAATTAGAGTTGACTAAGGGTATCTCCAACCCACGCCAAAGCGCCACGCCATTTTGGGGTGGCGCTACAGTGCTGCGCCCAAATTTGGTGCAGCACTATAGCGCCACACCAAAATGGTGTGGCACTGTAGTGGCATTAATTTTTTTTTGTTTTTTTTAATTTTGTTTTTTTTTTTTTTTTTTTTTTNTTTTTTTTTGGCTAAAAGAATTCTTTTGAGCAGAAACCACATCGCTTGATTTTTGACTCCTCTCCAATTTTCCTATTCACCCCTTAAAAAAAAGGAAAAAAAAGTTCATTTGCTTTCTCTCTCTATTTTTCGAATGTAAAAAAACAAGTGAGGGAGAAAAGAAAAAGGGTTGAAAATGGTCGATATTGAAGGAAATGTCGCGGGTATTGTGACTTGTGAGTGCTGTTCTCGGTGTTGACAAGTGCTTTATGTACTTATTCAACCACAAGAGCAACTTAAGAATTCTCGAAAGAGAAGTTAGGAAGCTGAAGGTTGCAAGAGATAATGTGGAGGGTAAGGTTGAAGTTGCCAGAAACAATGCGGAAAAGATTGAAGAGACTGTTGAGGAGTTGGTAATGAAAGTGAACTACATCGTTCCTAAATCAGAGACGTTGATTGAAGAGAGAGCAAACGTCAGATGTTTCAACTTGATAGCCCACTACAAACGGAGCAGGAAAGCACCGAAAAAGGTGAAGGATGTTGGGAGTTCTTGACCTCTTTCACCCACTAACTTGAGGGGGGTATTAACTAATGTTAGATGGTTAGTTAACTAATTTAGTTAACACTTGTATTAGCTGCTACAGTATATAAGGTGTGATAATAGTTGTAATAATCAGTTTTACAAATTAATAAACAAAAGGCATCTTTTCCAAATTCCTCTGTTCTCTCTAGTTCATTAGCTAACACAGACTTCAGAGTCATTCTCCACTTATCATGCTTTCACTTTTCATATCTTTTGCATATGATTACAGAATGTCATAGTTTTCAAAACTGATTGGGTCAAACTTCATGGAATAAGGCCTCTAGCTATGTAGTTTGAGGCAAAGCAATTTATATTATTTAAAATTAATTTATAATAGTATAAAATGATATTAAATAAACTATTAATTTATTTTTCAGAAGGCTTGTCCACGCTTTTGCTAGTAATGATAACAATGTTGTTCCAGTAGTTGAATTGAATATAATTGAGTATTCTTGGATATGGTAATTTCAGGATACAAGTTAAAAAAGTAGTAGACATAGAATATTAATTTTGAAGTGATGCATCAATCTTGCCAATGACAATTAAGAAAAAGCATTGAATGTGTATTTTTTATATAAAAAAATATGTATTAAAAGAAGAGTACATTTGTACATTTTGAGGAGAAGAAAGGAGAGAGAGAGAGACTGACAGAGGCTTCAGCGGCTCAGCCTCCAACTTCCATTTTTTCTTTTTAATTTCATTTTTTTTTTCAACTGGGCACCACCTAAGATTAGATGGGCTTTTCATTTTGTCGTATTCTTCGGAGCGTGTATATGTAATGAATCGTGAATATGAACACGTCTCTCTCAGAGTGCACACATTATATTAAGGATACTATATTCACACGACTAATATTTGTGTTTATAATTAAGTTATATAATCAGGCAAAAAAAAAAAAAAATGATATGATGGTCATTTTACATAAATTTTATAATTTTTTTACTTTAATATATACACTAAATTATAAGCATAATATTATTCTTGATGGACTTCTCTCAAATCAAAAGTCTTATTCTCAAAACAAATGGATACAATGATGAACGCTCTTTTGCAGGACCATCTTTTTGGCCCCTCCCTAGCACTCTACAATCGACACGTACACGTGTTATATTCAGCTTGCTCTAGGGAGTGATTGATAGATTTTTCTGTTGATATATCAAGTAATGGTTAATGGTGGATCCTCAATTGTTAATTAGTTTGATGAAAAAGATTCATGGCATCATGAGGATACAAACAAATGAAGTGGCACACACACATCTCATGCCAAACATATTGCCGCCTGCTTTATACATTTAATAATGTACAAAGTTTATTTGCCTAATTTAATGTTACATTGAATGTGAAGTGTTGGATGATTATGTTGTCTCATAAGTAAAACAAACAAAATTCCACCAAACTCTATTATAACTTTTATCTATGAATGAGAAGAGAATAATCATCAATCAGCAAGCATGAATGATGCTTTGCTTATTCAGATTTAATTTCTTTTTTATTTTTTGACAAATGGTTTGAATTGGTCAAGCTTTTTGTGTATAAATGTTATCTACGTTCTTGTCTGCATTGTTTTTGTCCAAATCTTATATTGTATCATTGGTGGTTAATTTCTTGTACTTTTCTATCATGCCTCGAAATGATCGACAAGAAAGCAACGTTTATATTTGGCTCTTTTTATATACTCTTCTTTTAATAGTTTTTTCATCGAAATTATCAGATTTATAATTTATATATGATTAACGATATATTTTACATGTTATTTATTTTCATATTCGATGTATTTCACAATGTCACAACATTTTGTGCAAGCATTGGACTTGTATATGTTAATTAATTTGTTTATTGTTTTCTTCCTGTTTTGAAGAAAATGTTAATAGCCATAAGATTGGCTTTAATTTGAAGAAAAAACAAAAATGCATAAAGTTGTTGACTTTTTATTTGGAGCAATACTAGTTTTACAAAAATAAATACAAAGGAGACATACAAAGATAATTATAACCCTTGATTTTTATGATTTTTCTCTTTTTTTCTGTTTTTTTGATTTTTTTCTTCTTGTTGACATCACTTTGTAATATTCTTTGTATGGGTCTGTATAATGATAGCATTTTTATTATTTTTTATTTTTTTTAAAAGACGGCGTTTTAGTACAGTACAATACTGCACAACAAACACGCCCTAGATCTTCTCTATCATATACACCAAATCGTTTTTGTTATATTTTATTTTTCATTCCGCCTATGGCTATAAGCTCACTCTTTGCATTTGCTCTCAATCAAGATACACTCCCTCAACTCATCACTATTCCCTTCACATCCCTCTCTACTCCACCTCCCTTAACCTCCTCCTCCTTTTCTATCTACGTTTTTCTGTTTTCTTCTCCTTCACCGCTTCAGAGAAACACTTTTGCAGAATTTTTTTTTTTTTTGTAGGCTAAAAGAATTCTTTTGAGCAGAAACCACATCGCTTGATTTTTTCTCCTCTCCAATTCTCTTATTCACCCCTGTTTTTATTTAAAAAAAAAAAAATCTCTCATTTTCTCTGTTTCTTGTTTAACCAAAAAAAATAAAAAAAATTGGTTTTGTTATTGTCTCTGTTTTAATTTCATTTGCTTTCTTTCTCTCTATTTTTCAAATTTAAAAAAACAAGTGAAGAAGAAAGGAAAAGGGTTGAAAATGGTCGAATTTGCCGCGAGTATTGCGGGTATTGTGGGTACTGTTCTCGGTGTTGGCAAGTGCTTTACGTACTTGTTCAACCACAAGAGCAACTTAAGAAATCTCGAAACAGAAGTTGGGATGCTGAAGGTTACCAAAAATAAAGTGGATGTTAAGGTTGAAAATGCTAGAAACAATGTGGAAGAGATCTTAGAGACTGTTGAGCAGTGGGTAATTAAAGTGAACTCCATCGTTCCTGAAGCAGAGACGTTGATTGAAGAGAGAGCAAACGTCGGATGTTTCAACTTGAAAGCCCGCTACAAACAGAGCAGGAAAGCATCGAAAAAGGTGAAGGATGTTGCTGAACTCCTGCGGCTACAAGAAGCATTCGGCGATCAGGTTTCCCACCCTATCATTCATGAAGACACAAGGCTTATATTGAATAAAGATTACCTGGCCTTTCAATCACGATCGTCCACTTTGGAGGATGTATTGGAGGCATTAAATGAGGCCGAGGTGGACATTATTGGGGTTCATGGGATGGGTGGCATTGGTAAGACCACCCTGGTCAAAGAAGTTGGAAGGCAGGCGAAGGAAGAAAAGCGATTTGATAAGGTGATTTTTGTAGAGGTAACTGACGCTCCGAACATAAAAGAGATACGAGAAGAAATTGCGAATGACTTAGGTTTGAAATTTGATGATAAGGAGACTGAAACTGGAAGAGTAAATAAGTTATTTGCACGATTGAAGAAGGAGAAGACAATCCTAATAATTTTAGATAATATCTGGGATGAGCTTGATCTGGAGAAACTAGGAATTCCTTTTGGTGAAAATCATAAGGGATGTAAACTATTGTTGACAGCAAGGGATCGAAACGTGTTTCGCAGCATGAGTTCAACCTCAAAATCTTTCTCGATTGACGTTTTGAAGGAAGATGAAGCTTGGAGCTTATTTAGAAAGATGACAGGTAATGACGTCTTTTCCTTGTACATTTTTATTGGTTTGTCACAATTTTTAATACTATGTTCTAGATTTTACTCATTTCAGTGCTCCCCAGATCTATAAAGAAAGTTTTATTCATTTAAATTTTGTAACAGATAAATATAATACTCGCTGTTTTGTTTTACTTGATTGGATTAATTTTTTTTTTTTAAGTAACAATAACATGAAAAATAGTTCAATTTCACCCATGTACTCGTTAAAAAGGATCATCTTGAACACTTCGTAAGCATCAACTGGTTGCCGCAAGCACTTTTTTTTCCAGCACTTAAAAATTTGTATCATTACTCTTTCAATTGTAGAAAAATGGAATGAATGATCATTAAAGAGAAAGTCACAAGATGATCAAAGCTTCGGTGAATATTGTGTCAGTGATTTATACGTGTGGAAAGAGAAATATCATTTAAAAAAATATTTTGAAATTAAGTGATATTTATTTATATATTTAGATATACTAACAATTTTGAACGAGAATTATTTAGAATAGGTGGAGAGAAATAACAATATCACTCAATTTTTTGCACTTTATATAGGTTTTTATAGGAGTGCTTTGGAGAAATAACAGTATATTCCTTTCGTTGAATCTTCTCCTCCAGCCGTTTGAATTTATTCTTTAAAGTTTTAGTATTTATTTGATACTTCAAAATTTTGTTATAAAACAAAGTCTTTAATTGTATATAAATTATAATGCACACTTCGAATCATATAATTATATATATAGCACTTTAAAATATATATAAGAACGCTATTTAGCATAGGTATTTTTGCTTTGATGCAAGTCTTATTGTTGTTAAACCTTAGCCCTTCTGAATCAAATGGCCCTAACTCTGATGAACTTCTATATATAAATATCAACACCAGTTCATGCATCAATATTATATAATCCCATAATAATATATATTTTCATTATTTTGTCCTTTTAGCAGTGTTTTAAAATTATGCGGTCGAAAATATTCTCAAATATTTAACAAACAAAAGATATATTTACTTTTTATATGTCAAACAACAAAATTTCAGAATTGATTTTGTAATATATTCTTAAAGAATTCTAAATTAATCAACATACTTTATACAAATTTATCTTTCTACTAACTTGATTTATAATTCTCATTCCCCTTGTAGGTGGATTTGATATGCGTGAGTTGCAATCTCTGCCGAATGATGTATGCCAAGAATGTGGTGGTTTACCAATTGCCATTGTTACTGTAGCAAAGGCATTAAGGAACAAGAGAGAACTAGCTGACTGGAAGAATGCCTTACAAGAATTGAAAAGTCCTTCCCCAACAGAGTTCAAAGGAGTGCTGAAAGAGGCATATTCAAAGGTAGCATTGAGTTACAATTATTTAGAAGGTGAGGAACTCAAGAAAGTTTTTTTGCTCTGTAGTATAATGACACGTGATGCTTCCATTTCAAAGTTGTTCAAATTCGTTATGGGTTTGAATATACTTGAAGGAAATAAACTTACAATGGAGGGTGCACGACATAGACTACATACACTTCTTTCTAAACTCAAAGAGTCTTGTTTGTTACTTGATTGTTCTTCACGTAATCGATTTTCTATGCATGATGTTGTTCGGGATATTGCTATAACAATTTCATATAAATACTATCATGTACTTACGGAGAGAAATGATGTTGAAGATGAATGGAAAAATGTGGATATACTCAAAAAGTGCACCAAAATCTCCTTAGCTAATGGTGATATGATTAGTAAACATTGGGCTGAAGGTTTAGAATGTCCAGAACTTGAATTTTTCTATGAGGGTAGGGATTACTATTCTTCTTTGGATATGATGAGTGAACATTCCAATATGATTAGTGATCTTTGGCATCAAGGTTTAGAATTTCAACCATTCTCTGTGAGTAAGGAGTGCTTTTCTTTCAAATTTCCTGAGAAATTTTTCTCAAGGTTGGAAAAGCTCAAAGTTTTAAGTTTGAAATTTCTTCCGTCACCAATTATTCTTCCAATAGGCCTTCAAACATTGTGCTTGGATGGGAGCAAAATTGAAGAAGTTGCTATTATAGGGGAGTTGAAGAAACTAAAGATCCTTAGCTTGAGAGATTGTTACACTATTGAGCAGTTGCCTGGAGAAATAAGTCAACTAACTCAACTAAGGTTGTTAGATTTAAGCTATTGTATATATCTTCGAGTTATCACACCAAATGTCATATCAAGCTTAGTCCTATTGGAAGAATTATACATGATAAAATGCCCTGTTCTATGGGAGGTCGGAGGACACAATGTTAAAAGAAGTAATGCTAGTCTTGAGGAGTTGCTTCATTTGTCTTGTCTCACCGCTCTAGAAATAGATATTAAAGATGAGAAGATTTTGCCTAAACGCTTTTTCTCAAAAAAGTTGGAACGATACAATATATCAGTCGGAAATGAGTTTTATAGTAGTGGTAGAGAATACCCTCGATGTGGTTCAATAGTTTGTGAGGACTTCGAGTTTATTCAAAACGAGGGTTCAAGAATAATCAAAATGGAGCTTAATTCTTCCATTTGCTTGGAGGAACTGCAAGGGATCAAGAATGTTGAATCCTTATGTTTAGATAAATTGCAGAATGTCAAGAATGGTCTTCAAGAATTAGACAATGGTGGTTTTTCACAATTGAAACATCTCCATGTCCAAAATATTCCCAACTTCTTGTGTCTAGTTGACTCAACAAAATGCGCAACTGCCTTCCCCCTCTTGGAGTCACTAATTCTTTTCAATATGATTAATTTGGAAAAGATATGTAAGATTCAACCAACAACAGAGTCCTTCTGCAATTTAAAATTCATAGAAGTGAAAGGTTGTCATGAATTGACAATTCTCTTCTCTTTTTCCACTGCCAAAAGTCTTCCACAACTTCTAAGACTTACAGTGGAAGATTGCAAGAATTTAACTAAGATTTTTGCTATTGAAAGAGAAGATAATGTCAACAATGACAGCGATCAGATTGAGTTCTTTCAATTACACTTCCTAAGTCTGATAAATCTTCCGAGGCTTGCAAGCTTCTGCTCGGGAATGACGACAACATCAACATCACAATCAAGACATACTGGAATAGAAGCAACTCCTAAGTTTGTCTTTTCATGGGTAACATTTTTAAAACTTGATCACCTACCAGAACTTACAACTTTTTGCCTTGGAAGACATACTTCGGAATGGCCGATGTTAGAGGAGTTACAGGTACATAACTGTGAAAAAGTAAAGATATTCACTTCAGAATGTGGTAGCTCCGATGAAAACAACACCGCGGCCCAATTTGATAATTCAGAGCCAGCCCTCTTCTTGATTGAAAAGGTGAGTATCTATTTTCTTTAGTTAATGAAAAAGAGAATAAACAAAATAGAATCATTAATAAATTTAGATATACTTTTTATTTTCCTTAACAAAATCTAGATATAAGAAAAAATCAAATTTGCAGCTTGATTTTGACAAATTTATTATGGAAAATTAGATCATCCAATATAAGTACGAGACATGATCAAAATGTTTAATATTATAAATTATTACCTTCTGTTTTTTTTTTCACCGCCCCTCCACCAACTCCATCCTACCCTTTTTAAAACCTAATAATTTGGGCACAAATAAAATTCTCCTCCAAAGTTAATATGCTAGGATTCTTTACCGAACTTTTGTGTTTCTTGTTAAAAATATAAACTATTGGGATATTGTGTTTAACTCCAACTTCTTGTTGTCTATTGCTATGCAGATCAACCCTAATTTGAAGGAATTGATAGTGGATGGCATGATTCCACTTGGCATCCTTCAAAGATTTAACAACCTAGAAAAGCTCAAACTAGAGGGGGATTCAGACGAAGTATTATGGTCATGTGAAGAAGAAGAGAAACATATTGAACTGCCAATACAGATAAAAAATTTAGAGCTGGATGGTCTTCATCATCTGAAGTACTTGTGGAAAGAAGACTGCAAGCTGGATCCTGTTCTTCTTTTTCAAAATCTTACCCATATGACAGTAACCTATTGCAATGGAATATTGATGAACTTAATAACAACTTCAGTTGCCAGAAGTTTGCTGCAATTGAGGGAAATGACAATCAGCAGATGCGATTTGATGATAGAAGTAATAGAAGATGAGAGAGATGCAACAAATGATGAGAGAAATGTAGCAAAAGATGAGATTGATTTCCCCAAATTGAAGTTGTTGTCACTTGCTTTTTTAGAAAATCTCGTGTGCTTCTACTCTGGGAATTACATTTTAAAATTCCTATCTTTAGAAGAATTATACGTGGATAGATGTCCCAAAATGAAGACTTTCTCTCAAGGGGTCTTGAGCGCACCAAAGTTACAGAAGGTAGTAGAGGAAGATTCGTTGCAGTCCTACTGGGAGGGTGATCTTAATTCAACTATACAACAATTATACAAAAAACAGGTATGTATTTATTTACTTAAGAAAATTACTTTCCTTTTATTTTTTAATAAATATAACTGTTTAGATACCATTAGCAAAAAAAAAAAAAAAAAAATTACATCTTTTAAAATCTAGGTAATTTTTTTTTTCCCCTAAAGAGTCACTTTAAAGTTTCATAAGTAAATTTACATTTTATAGTTTCATAATGATAAGAAATAGTAAAATAATTAAAAAGGTCAAAAAAAGAAAAAAGAATGTTAAACTAGTACATTAAATATCAAAAATACGTTTATAATATTCCATTCATTATTTAGTAAGTGGGTGAGGCTTGGCAGTAGTTTATTGCACAATATAGGCCCAAATTGGGGTATACAATGGGCTCATGCTTAGCCCATATATGTAGGCTTGTGAACCCAGTAGGTCAGCATGTGTCAGGCCTTGGTCCAGATGGGCCCAAGGTGCATGTAGACAACCATCACTATCTCCGCCACCTTTGTCATAACTTCCATGCACAGAGGACCAGGATTTGATTTCCAAGCCTATAAATAGGACTTCTATTTATGTGAATGGTTAAAGTAGATTATTAATTGAATGAACATCGTTTTCATGCATTTTTGCTTTTAAATTATTTATTTACTTTTCCCCTTATCTATCAATTTCTCTGTTAATCATTCTATCTTGTCTATTTCAAAAAAATCATTCATAGATAGAACAATAGGCCTCATTTAAGCAGTGTGGAAGTGAAGAATTCTGTCAGTTCCACAATTATTCAATATGAATTCTCCCATTCTGAATGATAAAATAGATTCATAATGATAAAAAAACAATATGCCACTTTTGGTACCAAATTTTTTTTTTTTCTAATGGCTGAATTAGTGGACAAGTTATTACTATGTAGGTATTATTACTTAAACCAACCCAACCCCGAGGCTTGCCAAACTCATAAAACCACTTAGGTACTTATAATGATGCAAAACCCCCTGTTATATAAAGTTAACAGATTCCCATTACATTTGTAACTAAGGCTGACCTAGCAAATAACAACGAACTATCTGTTAATAGGAACATCAATTTTAACATGATTTATATTATTTTATTTTCAGCCTCACTATGATCTGAATGTGTTGACATTAATTGGAAAGGACAAAAAGCAAATACGTCGAGGCCAAATTCTAGATGAACCAAAGGTTGATGATGTGGAAGCTCTTGTGATCGCTATAGACAAATCAACAAGCATTCCAGTTGAAATCCTTGAGATGTTTCACAAGCTTGAAAACCTTAAACTAGAAGTAAGCTCATACAAAGAGTTGTTCTCATGTGCAGATGACAATAAACGTGCTGGGGCATTCACACAGTTAAAAATTCTGGAAGTCTTTTATTGTCACAATTTGACCACTCTAGTGCCATCTTCTACATCTTTTGATAATTTAAAAACTCTGAAGGTACAATATTGTAATGGATTGAGGAGCTTACTAACATCATCAGCAGCAAAAAGTCTGGTGCGACTCAAAGAAATAACAATAGAACGATGTGAAAAGCTTACAGAAATAGTAGCAAATGGGGAAGATATAGAAAAAGATGTAGTTTTCAGGAAACTAGAGAGTTTGTCACTTGATTGTTTAGAAAATCTTACAAGTTTCTGCTATGAGAATCACACCTTTAAATTCCCATCTTTGAACAAATTAATTGTGCATAATTGCCCCAAGATGGAGACTTTCTCTGGAGGAGTTTTAAGCACACCGAAGTTGCAAAAAGTAGAAACGAATGAGTGTGATTTTGTTGGGTGCTGGGATTATGATCTCAATACAACCATAAAACAATTACAAAAAAAGGTACGTAATTATTTACTTAAAAGTCTATGTTTTTGTTGATTGATCACCTTCTCATCTAATCACTATAATTTTAATGGTTGTCGACTGAATACTTGTCAATCCCCATGGCTTCGTCTTTAATTTTTTTTAAACTAAATTAATGATCTTAATATATATATTTATTTAATTGAATACTAAAATTGATATCTTTAGTTAATCAAACAAACATTTTCCGCTTTTACTTGTAATACTAAAATTAATATCTTTACTTAAACACATATTTATCATTTATTTTAATCGTCTCGAAGAACTTATTTTAAAGATATTAGTTGTTAGTTTTTCATTGTAATTTTGTATTAAAAATCTTTATTTAAAATAAAAATGTGTATTTTATTAATATTTTAAATTATTCATTGTGGTCTCACATGTTATGACCCTAATTTAAATTTCCCAGTACTTAGATAATTAAACCATTCCATAAGCTTACATAAGATGTCAGCTAGATCCAATTAATAGGAGAGGCCCATGTAACAGAGAGAAGTTGACAAAGGAAAAGGCTTCACTCTCTCGGCCCACTTATAGCTATTGAACCACAATACTCTTATGATTACAGAATTGTTTTGCTTTTATCTTTCCTACTTTAATTGTTTTTACATCACTTATGTTTCCATCATTTCATCATTTGAGGTTGAATGGTGGAAACAATCTTTTTACTTCTTAATTTATATACATTAAAAGAATATTATTGAAATAACAATTTTGAATGCAGGTCGTTTTCCCCGATACGAAGGTCTCAAAATGGAGTTCAACGTTATGGGACATTCAATGTCCGACATCAACGTCTTCCTCGTATCATAATATAACACACTTGATTTTGGTGAGTTTTGAGAAACTGATATATATATTTCCATCTTCTCTAGTAAAAAGCTTTGAACAACTTCAACAACTTGAGATAAGATGGTGTCGGGTTTTAAAGGAGATTGTTACGATAGAAGAAGTTGAAACAACTTCTACGTTTGTCTTTCCACGAGTAACCACTTTAAAACTTGAAAACTTACCAGAACTTACATCTTTCTATCCTGGAAAACATACATCGGAGTGGCCCGTTCTAAAAATTTTGGCGGTACATGAATGTGAAAAAGTGAAGACTTTCACTTCAGAACATCTGAGCTTCCATGAGGACAGTGAAGAAGCCCACTCTCTCTTGTTAGTGGAAAAGATACGAGTTTCTTTGTACTTTCTTTAATGAATTAGAAAATTGAAAACATCATTATAATACATAAATTGGATCTCTTTGATTATATGACTAATTAATATCTCTTTTTTCTTTGAAAATTAAATTGGAACTTCTCAAGAGTTAATTAATGAGGAAGGTAGCTTTGAAAATTTTGTTATCATATTTCATGGAGATCTTGCGATGTGTCTCCATTGTTCAACTCAACTTTGGGTTGTTGAGATGATCTCCCCAAATAACAATTAGTTTTTAAGTGATGTTTTTATCCTTAGAATTTTGGGGATGGGCAGTTTTCACCCGACTCGAGAAACGATAATTTACACATTTAGGCCCAGTTATTGAGGCAAGCCCAATCTGACCCGATTCTCTTGGGCTAAAGATCGATCTCCTCTTTTGTATTAGGCTTGGGCCCGAAATTTAATCGGGACTTATAGGTTTAACCCTATTTATAAACTAGGTTTTTAAAATGATTTCTAGGTATTATTTAAACTCTGAAAGAATTAGATGGTGTTTAAATAACACCTCTCAAAATTCTATAAATCTTTAAGCCCAACACATTGATAAATTTCATAAATTATTTGGGAAGTAATTTTTAGGCCCATTATTTTTGTCTTTAACCGGCATGCTCAAGTTTAAGTGGGGATATAATTGTAATTAAAAAAATATTCTTCATCTTCTTCCATATTTTTAGTTATAAAAAAATTAAAAAGTAAAATTAAATCATCATGAATTAATAATAAAAACACGTGATGAAATCAATCAATATTATTATCATACAATTATGAATTAATTTGTTTACAGAATCAAAACCTCAAAACTCTTACAATTAAGTAATCACTTTTAAATCCATCTTGACAAAAGATATGTTTATTTAATATGTAATTCAATGTAAATATTTATTTTCAAAAATTAGGTATGCAAAAAAAAAAAAAAATTATAAATTATACTTGATCAATTGTTTTAAAAAAGTATAGTTTTTGGATCCATTGTTAAAATTACTTGAAAAATCTCATTGGAAGATCAAAAATTCATACATTAGTTTCTCTTCAGCCTGTTTTTCTTGACCCATCAATTCAACCTTTTTTTTCTACGATATTTTTAAAAATAGAAAAAAGTTACTGGATGTTGGGTAAAATCATTAAAAGCTATTTTGTCTCCAACTTGATTTTATTTGATTAATCTGTAGATCAATCCCAATTTGGAGGCATTGAGACTGAGCAAAGTAGACGACATGATGACATGGCAAGGCCAATTTTCAGAAAACTTCTTTTGCAAACTTAAACATCTTGAGATCATATTCGGATGCTATGAACAAGCAAATGTGCCAGTTGGAATCCTTCAGAGATTTAAGAATTTGGAAATGCTCAAACTAGGTTGGATTAAAAGCAAAGAGATATTCTTATATGGAGAGGATGAGAAAACTATCGGGATGCCCACTCACATAAAAGGTTTAAAGCTGTTTTGTTGTTCTTATTTGGAGTACCTATGGAAACAAGACTCCAAAGTCGCCTCTATTCTTCAAAATCTTGAAGTTCTTGAAGTTTACAAGTGTTCGAGCTTGATCAATGTAGTGCTATCATCAGCATCTTTCCAAAATCTTAAAGTTCTCACTGTAGTGGATTGTGATAGAATGGTAAACTTAATAACATCTTCTGCAGCAAAAAGTCTTACATGCTTTTGCACTGGGAAATACACTTTCAAATTCCCAACTTTGGAAGATTTAATTGTGGAAGATTGCCCCAACATGAAGACTTTATGTGAAGGAGTCTTAAGCACACCAAGATTACAAACGGTATGGGAAGACAAGTGCTTGAGTATTGAAAGTTGTTTGGAGGGTCAACTTAATACAATCATACAACAATTACACAGAAACGTGGTAAGTCCTCATTTATTTATTTTATTTTTATTTTTTTATTTTTGGTTTTTATGTAATTGTTGTTGCTAGATATATAATTAAGTTGGCTCATAGAAATCCCTCTAGCGAAATTCAAATTAGAATTTTTATATTTTAAAAGATATATATAAATGAAAAAAAGTCAAATTCACGTATCATATATAAATACACATTGCATAAAAAATGAATACATTGGGCTTTCACTATCTAAAAATGTTCAAGGGTCATTCAAGATTATCTATGAAAAAATTAAGAACACTAAACAGAAAAAGAATAGTAATTTCCAATTTGTAATGAAATATAAATAAAATAACAACTAAGATTATTATGTGGAGAAAGTATATGAATGAAAAATTTAGTTATTGAGAAACAATCAGCTTTTAGTCTGAAATTTTGAATCTTGGCAACGGATAAGTTTTTCATGACAAATTTAAATTAACCTTTTTTCTAGAAACAAATATTAGTGCTTTGAAATTTTATTTAATAAGAAATGCATAAAGGATAGAAGTTTAAAAAGGAAAAGATAAACATTTAATTGGATTAAATGGAGTAAATATTCCATTACATGACATATTAAACTGGAACCTTAATTAGTTATCAAGGGAAAACTTATTGAAAGTAGTAAATATCAATGTACTTATTAAAGTTTAATTAATTGGTTCTTAATTCAATGAGAAGCCTTAGCTGCTTGCCCCTGCAGCCGTGAGCCTCCAGCATGCAAACCAAAAGGGTTAATCATGCAGAAAACCCATGGACCTGAAAACCCAAAGCGTGACAACAGTTTTTCTTCTAAAAATAAATATAATTATTACTCGCATGTTTCCTGCTAAACATATATAGTATTGTGTGATATTGGTTATGGGAAACATTAATTTTAACATGCTTTATATGATTGATCTTCAGGTTCATTCCAAGTGGAAATTTGCTTCTTTTGCAAGCGATGACGGGGAAAGTGAAAGCCATGACCTGAAAAGTGAGGGCCACGACTTGGAAAGTGAAACCTCCAATTGAAATCTTGAAAAACTTACACTAAAAGTGAGTTCTTATCAAGAGATTTTCTCCTGTGGATTTTATCACAAATAATAATTCTAGAAGTGTATATGTGTTGCAAGTAGACTACTCTAGTGCCATCTTCAACATCTTTTGAGCACTTGACAACTTTGGAAGTATGACAATGTGATGGATTAAGAAACCTACTTTCATTCGCAAACGTCAAAAGTTTGGTACGTATTAATTTATCCCATCATAAAACGTCCTCACCAAATAAATGTTTACTTTTTTTCCTTGATTTTCCTTTTAATTGATAAATTATATCAATTTAATTTTCAAAGAAACATTTTCTATAGTTTTTGCATTTATTGAATGTGTTGTAATTTGTTAATATTACAAAATGTTCAGAGTTGTGAGCAAGATTCTGTCAAACTCCAATGTAACCTGTGGAATAAGGACTCTTTGTATGCGGTTTGTGGGGCATTGCAGTCCATGTTCCTTGTGTTCAATTTAGACAATGAGAAGGTTCTTTGTTTTCATCTTCATTTTTGTTCTGCTTTTATCTTTCCTTTAATTTGAGATTTCTACTTTGAAAGTATTTCAACACTAAAGTGTTTCTATTTATTTGATTATCTGAGGTTGAATGTGTTGGGTGTCTCACCCATTTTTTTTTTTTTTTTTTTTTTTTTTTTTTTGGTGTTACAATGGCCAATGGGCTAAGATGTGATTCTTTTGAATTGTAAGAAGAAATAAGAGTTAGTTTTTGTGCAGGAGAGAAACGAAAAGGGAAAACTAGTGAGAAACAGGAGACACATGCAACGCAGGGGAGGGAGAAAGTAATGAAAACAGTTTTTTCTGGCATTTATCCAACGATGAATCTTGCTTCATTTTGGCTCAAATTTCATAACATTATTGTCGATGATAAGATCTTCACATGCAACAATCAGTTTCTCGATAGTCCTCTTCAATGTGGTGTTTAGGTGAGATCGCCCATTTTGTCTCTATCTTGTTAGGATGATGATTTGTAATGTTGTTATAGCCCCTAGTTTTATCTAGAGAATAAATCATTGTACGCATTATTTAATATAGTAGAAGTTGAAATCGGACTACGGTCTCGTGGTTTTTCCCATTTGGGTTTTCCACGTAAAATTCAGTGTCTCGTTTGTGATTGATTGATCCTGTATTTTGCTGGTGTTTTGATTTAAATTATTAGACTAAGTTTGTGAACGCATTTAAATCACACAAAGACGGAAAAATTATTTGCTTCGGTTTTGTAGATTGTTCACTGCAGCCGATCCGGTTTTTGACCCAGGAAATGTTCGACAATTCCTTGCCATTTGCTAGTTGTTGGATTCATTACTCAAGTATGAATTATGTGACTATGGATGTTAATTGATTACTGTATGTTTCACACATTTCTGGCATATTATGATACTATTTATAATTGTATTTTCATTTATTTGAAAACCTGGATGTTAAGGAAACAGACACGGAATTTTTTAAGGAATTTTTTTTTTTAAATAAAAAGGCACAGAAAAGCTTTCTCTTAAATTCCTCATTCAAACATTACGAAATTAATTAGCTTCAAGCGCCATTTGATCAGCATCACTTACAAAATCACCAATACAACTCATACATCACTTCATGCTAGTCACATAACTTCTTTCACATTCTTTTTCACTATTGAAACGTGTTTTAGATATCCAAAATTCATTGCATTTCCGCTTTATACAGCAGCATAATTCATGCCCGAGACTCTGCGAAATGTTGCACTTCGATTCCCAGTTGCTGGGAAAGCAAAACGGCGTTTACCACTGGACTTCGATTGAACTTCTAACACTTTGGACTCTTCTGCGACAGGTTTTGGCTGTTCACCACTGGTAAAAGATGAGAGGGATTGAAGGTTCTTTGAAGATGTAAGAGGCTCCACCTTGATCTCTTTAACTGCTTTTAGCTGTTCATCCCTTGTGGAACATGAGTGGAATGGTAGATTCACCTATCATTAAAATGAACAGCTAATTAATAAAATACGATTAAATGAAATCGTATTTAATTTATGGAATGCACCAATTAAGAAATGCAGATGACAGCTATGCTAGTCAAGGATACAAGATGGCATTCACTTTGGCAACAATCGAACCCTTGGACAACCTCCCCTTATGAATTTCACATAATGATGACTCACACAACAAACAGGCCAACAAGTAGACAGGTTTCATAACAGTTGAAAAAGTAACCATCCAAATTAAAGTAAATAATGGAATAAAGATCCAAAAAAATTAACACATTTTATCTTTTATTTTCTTTTCCTTTTTTAACAAGAGAGAAAAACATTTATAACTAACAATGGCCTTAGGAAATTAACATTCAAAAAGAGGCAAAAGAAAGAAAGAAAGAGAAATCAGCAGCACATACTCATTTTGCCATTTGACGAGAAATCAGCAACACATAGTCACCCCTTTACCAGAACAGAATAATTGCAGAGCAAGCAAAAATAATGAGCACATTAAACTCGCCTTTTTTTTCAGTATCAAACTTTCTCTTTGGGTTACCCACCAGTGCTCCAAAACCACGGGTAGGTTTCTTTAGAGCCTGAACAGATGCTTCAGTAACCTATAAAGAAATAAACATTTTAATCTACAGCTATCAATTTAAGATTATAATCAATACAAGGCATTAACATTTTACAACCTTAACTGAAGAGCATATGCCAGTATTTGTCTCTCTACTTTGACACAAGTTAGTATGCTTTCTCTAGGAAGCTCCGAGATATGAATGCTGGACTCCTTTTCTTCACCATTTGTTCCAGGATGCCCCAAAGATCCTAGTCCTTTTCTGTTAGGTTCTGTAACACTGCTTCCAAATTTCAAAGAAGGTGGTAGATGTGGAATGATGCTAAGCATTGAACGCATTGCCACCACCAACACTTTCTACTGTAACATTTGAATTTTTCACATTTGTGGAAGTCTCAGCGACTAAAGCTTCAGTTTCATCATTAAGTGCTAAATTTACTTCAGAGGCCTCCACAATCAGAGATTTAATTTTACAAAAATAAATGGAAACAATAACGAAGAATTTAACACCAAAGAGAGTTGGAACTTAGAAAGTATCAAGTCTATTCTCTATAGCTAAAAAAGCTACATCAAACATGGATCAACAATTAAATACTAGGACTACTTAATCAGTGAGTAGTTACTAAACAAGCCCATTTAACAAGTCATACCCTATCAAACTGTCCTAATGCATAAAATATCCATGCTAGACTTTCACACAAAATTATTGAAGCAGAATAACACTTATAATTTATGCTTGCCTAGCTAATGAACTTTCCTTTTGCCTGTTGTGAAGGACAACATAGCTTCAAAATGTACAAAATTTTCCTGAATATATGAAGGGCCAAAGATCTATATCACATGTTCCAACATTAATTTGGTTAACTCTTTATAAACCCTTCATTTTTTTCAGAAGAAACTAAAACAATATCATTACTTCAAGAAATTACAAGAGAGTGAACAAGTTGTCCACAAAAGTTAAGATCCATCTAAAGGATCTATACAGAAAGGTTTGAACAACTCAACAAAAGCTACAAACAACTCAAAATTCAATGCCAATAGCCAAAATTAAACCAAAACCCCTCCCCAATCTAAGTGAATAAAGAAAAAGGAAGTATCTTGAAAAGCTTTAGAGACTTAATCCCACAGAGAAGCAAGCAAACGAACTCTTTATAAACCCTTCATGACCAAAATGATTTTAAAATTACTAAATGAATTTACAACAGGTGATCATTTTAATATTCACAAACATATAATTAGTAGGAACGAGAGCATGAGCAATAACAGCTAAAATTCATTCAAATCCTATTTCCAAAATTTATACAAGTACACTCCCTTCCCTCCATGAGGTCTAAACAGATCCCACGTGGTAAATTACACGTCACAGGAGGTTGTACACTCAATATTTCCTTTTTTTTTTTTTTTTTTTTTTCACTAGCTTTCAACATTATGAAACAATTTACTCCAGCTCAGCTTTCTTCTTATGAAGCTCATAAAGATAAGGAATTTATAGTATGGGTGAATTAATTTCTTTTTTTCTTTCGGTAGACATTAATTACTAACAAAAAATAACAATTCATCATGTACAGTTTGACTATTTGATACCTAGTATATGCTATCCAATAAACAGTCAATCCATTCAAGGCTGAGAAGGGTAAGATTCACTGAAACAGCTCAATACCAAGTCACCACTAGATTACTGTCATGAAACTAGTTTATGCAAGTCTTACGACTTCCATTTGTCCCTCTTTTAACTGTTGAGCAACGGCTTCAAAAGCAGTAGCATTCTGAGAATCCCTAATAATGCTAACTAACGAGCCAAGATTACGCTCAATATATGGATGCTTCGATTTCAATAATCGGCATGACTTGCTAGGAGTAATAGGCATCTGTTTGGCTTTTATCACCAGAAAGAAAAAATGTGAATCAGGTCAAAACTCAATGAATGAGTGTTATAAATAACAAAGATATAATTTAAGTTAAACGGAAAATTGGAGCAGTTTTTTACTAATTTCAAGAAGAGTTTTGTTAGGCGAAATATAACCAGTAACTTCATCCTCTGTACGGGCAACAACATCTCACCATTGACAAAGGCCCTGCAAACCATTTAAGTTGGGACCTATAAGAAAATGAAGTAGACATGTATACACAAATATGTTATAACCATAAAAGTAGGTTATAATAATGTGTCAATCAGTTGATCTCCCAAGTGTCATCAAATCATCTAAAAATTTAAAAGTATAATCCTTGACACAACCATACAGATGACTATGGTGCCATTTGAGGCTTGTCAAAGATGTCAAAGAAAAGTCTCTGTGTTGTAGACAGTTCATTTCCCGTGGCTTACAATCCTCATGCATATAAGATGGATAATGTAAATAAATTTAAAAAAAAAACTTACAAGCTGCTGAGCATTCAATTCAGTCCCCTGCAACCTATTTCAACATAGGAAAATAAGTAGCTACTGATTAGTTTCTACTCAAAAAAATGATAAAACAAGAGATGTAAATAAAATTTTTAGTACAAGATGTTAAATTCAAGCAGGTAGCAGTCATCTTAAACTAAGATAATAAGGAACTAACCCATATATATAGAGATATGAATTCTCTGTCAGAAGCTCTTTTTCATACAGCTGCATGCATTTATCGTAACTACGCTTGTCGACCTGTTTGCAAGTGAAATTTGCTCAACATGATGAAAGTACAGTCATTAATGGAAAATAAATAGAAAGAACAATTACAAATCCCCACAAAACTCATGCTTCTCAATACTTTTACTTGGAAGGGAAATGAATCAAACTTAAGACAATGAGACACGAGGGAATGTCAAACAAAGACTTCATTAACTCAAAATAGGTTGAAAAACAGAGATGGCTTATATTATCGACATTCTACTCTCAATGATGTATAATTCACAAGCAGAAACAAGGATCAAAATGAAGGTCGAAACAAGGATCAAAATGAAGGTCAAAACAAGCTCTACATTGTCAAAGAGATCCATAAGGAACTTATTAAAGAACACACGGTTTGCATGAATTATACCTCTTATCATTGAAGCATCAGAGGTTTCGGACTCCTTAGACATGGAGAACAATTTGATTTTCATCATATCATATATATACAACGAATAGCGTGTATCTTCTCTGGCATATCTGTCATCACAAGTAAAATCAAATTGTTCAGATATGCCAACCCCCAAATGTAAATTACTTTTCAACGTTAGCAAATGCAGATACATTCATTACCAAGTGGAGTATCTGCACTTTATTTTCAAGAAATCAATATCAGAAAAGCAGAAGTTAGAAACAAAAAGGAGAAATGGAAAGTAAAACTTACCTGAGCATCTTGCCAGGGTGGGGGCGTAATCTCCAATCTGCATTCTGATATCTGCAATGAGTTGACTGATCAACCTTAGCAGAAAGGAAGGATGGAAAATAAAATTGAAACATAAATTATAGAAAAAAGAAACCAAACATGGAGAGAATCAGAAGTAAATTAAAGGACCCACTCTTTGTTGGCAGTAACTCCACAAAAGTGCCATAGAAGATACTCCAAACTATTTCTCTCCAATTTCAAGACCGTTGAGGCCTGAGATAAAGTCAAAGAGAAATTTCACCCTCACTTCAATCGCAATGGTAATACTTAAAATAAACTAAGAACATATTAGGCATGAAAATATAAAAGATCAGAAGCATAACAAAAAACATCATCAAAAAGGGGAAAAGAAGGACCACGTATTGGGAATACATCAATATGCATAGTTGACATGAAAAACTACTTCAGTAAAATCGACTTGCTACATACAGATTCTTTCTTACTTGAGTCAGAAAATAATAAATGCTGCTTTTTGAAGCCAAACTTTAACTGAAAAAAAATTCAAATTAATTGAAAATACAAACAATAATACTACACCCACAACCTTTTTATACAAACTATCTCTCACAAACTTATGTGGCAAAAGATGATTGGGTGAATGTTTATTTTAAATTTAAAGTCACCCAATCATCTTTTACCACATAAGTTTGTGAGAGAAAGTTTGTATAAAAAGGTTGTGGGGGTAGTATTACTCAAATACAAAAGCATAATATGAAACAGAATGTCAGCCTAACTAATTCAGTAGCAAGCAAGATTGAGCATCATTAATTGCAAATAAGACCATATGTGGTATCTTAAATCAAAAATTCCCGATGACATCTAATATGAGAAATTCAAATTAACTCAAAATAAAATCCTAATTTTCAAAGTAGTGGATTCAAAGTGCAATCCTGTCCAGTATAAAACATATTGCAAAAATATATGCAAAAGTCTCATTGAAGCCATACAATATCCAGATCTGCTCCATGCATGACCTAATTACATTAAATATTATCATTAAATAAAGTAGATAAGTCAAAAAGCCAAAAGAGTAGTGTGGTTGAAGAGAAAAACCTTTTTCTTGGTAGGGTCTTTGGAAACTTCCCCAAGATATGGGCCCACATGGACGCAAAGGTTTCATGTATCTACCAAAAAATCTTCAGTTCTGGTAGAAATTTGCATCAGGCAAGTCAATCCTTGGAAAGATCGATATTGATTATGCTCCAAATCGACCTAGAGAAAGGTTAAACAAATGTTACAACGTTTTCATATTTACTTGAGGATCTCCCTTTCTCATGAAGTAGAAACTAATACCAGGTTTATTTCATCCATATTTGCTTAAGGATCTCCTCTTGCCATTAAGGAAAAACTAATACCAGTATTTTTTTTTTTTTTTTTTTTTAAAATTCATATTTGCTCAAGGATCTCCTTTTGTCATGAAGAAAAAACTAATGCCAGGTTTATTTCATGCTAGAGAGAAAAAATGAAGATGTAGTCAAGAGTGCAGTCCCATGTGAAGATACTAGATAAATTCCTTAGGCATACAAAACTAGCACCAAGAAAAAGTAGACAGTTTATATTATTAACCTGACAGGTAGATCCCAAAGGGTGGTTTTCTTTTTTTTTTTTTTTTTTGGGTGGTGGTGGTGGTGGGGGTGTGGCGGTGCATTTTGCTAAACACCTCATTGTGCACCATATCACTTAAAGGATTAGGATCTTAACTACACTTTATCCCCAAGTATAATAGATTTGTGCAAATAAAGTTCTCTACAAAAGTAGAAATTAAAGATGCTGCAAAGATGAAACTAATATGGTAAAACTTTTAGTTAAGTACCCCACGTCAATGTACCAATTAAAAATAAATCAGCAGTCAGACTTTACCGCAAACTCATTTACACTCCACAATTTAGCAGCTAACTCCTTCAAATCTTTAACTTCTTCCACGAGCTTGACTGGTGTTTCCTCCAGTGAAGTGGGTTTTACAGGTTTAACATCCCCTATATCTTTATCCACAAACTGCAAAACAGAGAGACTCTCCTATACACATGAAGGAACAAAAATAAGCAAAAGTATTATACATATACTCTGGCAAGGATGACACAATAAATACATATACAGATAGCATGAGAAATTTTTTAAACTATGTTATAGTCGAATGAGAATGAGAACTATGAGTCTATGACATACCATGAAAATCCAAACCAGTAAAGAAAAGCATCAATATCTAACCATCCTTCCACCAAATAGAAAATGGGAGAAAATTTAAAACTATTAATCACATAATGGTACATTTAAGAGTGAGTTATATACATGAACCAGTAGGGCAAAGGGAATTCGATATAGACATATCAAGTCATTATTAAAAGATCTTGGCTGTACCCAAGAAACGTCATCATACGACTACAAATCAACATCACTTGCATCTACATACTACCTAGCATTATCCAGGATAACATCGCAGCAATAAAGCCAAAACCTAGAGTTTTCTATAGTAACAAAAATTATTTGAATAAATGATTCTGAGAGTGAATAAAGCTAGTCGGTATTAGAATTCAAAGACTGAAAAGAACATGTTTTTCCTAGACCTCAAAAGCTTCTTCTGTCCAGAAACTTCAAATCAAATACTAAACAATAATTCGCAAAAAAGAAATGAAAAAAATAATAAAAAACTAACCAGAGGATGAAGAAAGAACTGATTATCCTCACTCCTCTGTAACCAAACATGCTGAAATGGCTGGTTCAATTTATTCACCAAGATATTATACTTCTCTTGAGGTCTCTTTATAGTGGGCATATGAAACGGCGCTTTTGCTCTTTCTTTGTTAGTTTCTTTTCCTTTAGTTTGACATTCACCGAGTCACCCTGCACCTTCACCCGACTCACTGAGTCACCACCAGCACTCACCACAGACACAAACTCTCCCTTCTTATTCTTCCCATAAACCAACTGAAACCCATCTTCATTTCCCTTCTCTCCTTTCTTCTCACCCCTACATTTCTCAAATTCATCAAAAGATGCATTGTACAAAACGTCGTCGTTTATTTATTTTCAAAACCAAGAGATTTATTAATTTTAAAAATATATACAACTAATCATAGAAACTTCATTTTGATCATAAACTAATTAAAATGAATTTTCTACATAAACAATTTATTAAGTTAATTGAATTTTAAATTTCAATAAAATATTGAATATTAAAATATTAATTGTTAATTAAAACAATTTTTTTAATAATTAAATACATCAAAATGAATTAAATTTCAAATGAATTTTCTACATAAAAAAATTATTAAGTCAGACTGGACACTGGAGTTGGATCATGGATGGATTTTAAATTTCAATGAAATATTAAAATGTAAATTAGTAATTAAAAGAAAAAAATAATAATTAAATACATAAAATGAATGATAAAGAAAATATGTTTACCATTTGAATGATTATTTACTTTTTAATTAGAGATATTATACAAAAGTAAACACATTTAAGAATATATTAATTTAAATTTCAAATAAAACCATAATAGTAAGAAGTCAAATATAATTGGGTTCATGTGCTACGCATGCAACGCAAGGAAAGAAAATGAATAATCCATTCATATAGATATACATGAACTATTTCCGATTCAAAGAGGTATTGATGAATTGTGAGAGTGGGAATGCAAATGAACAAATAGTTTGGAGTTTGAAGGTTTAGGGTTTCACAATTCAAAACTTTAATATAAGACTATATTTTCGAGTAGATAAAAGTTTTGCTCTAAGAATGGAAATATTTATCACTTTGCCTGATGAACAAGAAATACTATGTGTTGAATGATTCAAATTTCTATTTATTAGTGGTCTAAGGACTAAGGGAGATGAATTTCTAAGTATCCTTCCTAATGAAGAGTAATTGAAGATCTAAGGTAATGGATTTTTTTGAAGAGAAAAATTAAAAATATTGGACTAGAGGTACACTTCAACCATAAAAAAACATTCCATGAAAAAAAGCATTGACATCTGATCATTTAGACAATCTCTAACCCATTACACCAATTTGGTGCAAAATTACACTAAATTGGTGCAAAGTTTGGTGCGAAATACTATTCCATCTCTAACCTACAATACCAAATATTACATCAAAAAGAATATTTTTTAGAATATTTTTTTTTTCATTTATTGTGATAATCAACAATTAATCTATTTCACTAATTTTTTTTGTAAATATTAATCAAATATTGGGAATGATATTTTTATTAAATAATAATTATTTTAAAAATTATACTAATTTAATAAAATTAAGCATTTATTTAATCAAATAAACATTACATTTAATATAGAAAAACATTACATCTAATATAAAATGATAAAAAAAAAAAAAACAACAACAACAACAATACAAAGGTAAAATTCCATATTGATAGTAATTTAATTTTCCGAATTAGTATGTTCTTCCCACAAATGATCAGTCTGCAGGAATAGTGTTTAGTTTATGTTATATTTTTTTTTAATTTTAGTGTTTTTAAATTAGTGTTAATTTTTATTTTGAGTTATTGTAATTTAATATTTACATTTAATAAAGTTCTATTTTTAATTTTTCATCATTTTTTAAATTATATTATTATTATGAATTTATTATTATAAATAATAATCAAATTAAATTAAATGCAAATACTCAAATTTGGTGTGATTTTTAGTATAAAATTTAATACCCAAATTAACTTAACAAAATTAAAACAAAAAAACAAAATTAAAAAATATGTATATTTTTTATTCTTGCTACAATATTACACAATTTGGCGTGCGCTTACGGTATCGCGCCAAATTTGGCATGGTGCTTTGGCGTGGGTTGGAGCACCAACCCACGCCAATTTGGTGTCTCCAACCCACGCCAAAATGGCGTAAAAACACGCCATTTTGACGTGGGTTGGAGATGCCCTTAGAAATTATGTAGGCACTAAGCAATTAAAAAGTCAGCCAATGCAATCCCACATACCCCAACCCAATAAGAAATTCAAGCCCATTAAAACCTAACGAAATTATCGGTCAGTCTAAAAACATAAAACACCCCAACCCAATGAAGTTATGAATCAGTCAAAAGGCTTTTGCTAATTGTTAATTGTATCTGTAGTTTGGTTTTGCCTTTGGGACCTCAAGTCACAGTCCGGTACACCGCTGTCATGTTTGAAATAGAGACACCAGAGTGTTATAATCGGAGAAGAAAGAGTGAAAGACAAAGGCAAATAAAGGAAAGCAAGGGCTAATGGACAAAAAATAAATTAATGAAAAGATAAACCAAGAGACTTGGGTGCACTTCTCAATACAATTTAATGAATGAAATTGACATGCCGTGTATAGGCTGACACTGACACAGGCAGCACGTTTACCCCACTCTTCACATGTCCGTCATAATATATTAACTTAATGGCTACTTGCCAGTTGCCACTGCCCACTGGCGACCTCATAATAGTACTTGCCACTAGCCACCGGCGACCTCATGATGGCCACTTGTCACAGATTTCACTTTGTTAAACTAGCGTATAAATTCTAAATTTAACCTTACTTTTTTATTTATAATTTTTTTCAACTTACAAATTGAGTTTATAAGTAGAAAATATAACTATAAGTAAAAAATTGTAGGTTATGGAAGTCACTCTTTTTTTTTTTTTTTATTATAAGTTAGTTTGATCAAATATATTATTACATTATTTTTGTTTAATTTTAAAATTCTATAATATACTCTTATTTAATGTAATATATTTTTTTAGTCATTTTATAATAAAATATACTTATAAATTATATTTTACCAAATATGTCAACTACTTATTAATCACTTATAAGTACTTTAACCAAACAAGTAATTGCTTAAAATTTTAAATGTTTATAAGCTAATTTTTATAAAAACACTTGTTATTTATAAACTAATTTTCATAAGTTCAGATAAACACCCTCTTAATCTGTTTTATGTAAATGTAAGTATGTGAATTATTTACTAAATTTATGCTATTATTTATACTAGTTAGCGGCTAGTAAGATTATTGTATCACGTACAATACTACTGATATTATGAATAATAAATAATATGTTGATGCTTTTGGATGATTTTATAAAGTCTTACGTAACTTGTCATTTTCGATCTCTTCATCCTTCACCATGTTACTGCCACTGCAAGTGAACCAGACAGTACTGTTTTATTTCTCTGAGGGGTTAGTATTTAGGGAGAACGGCTTACAACTACCTAAGGTTTGCCGTAATGATAAATTGACACTAAAAGATTTAAAAATGATAAATTAGTACCTTCTATCATGTACTAATAGTAATTTTCATTTGCTAAAAGGATAATACAGTAATTTCATGTACAATCACCAAACTTTATTTGAGAAATATTAGTCTATTTTTAATTATTTTTAGACCTCTTAAGTTTATTAATTTAATCAAATACCCCCAGAAAAAAGTTTAAAAATTAAAAAAAACACCCCCACCTACCCATACTTGCCAGATTCTGGCAACCACTGCCGGCGGTAGCCAGAATCCGTCACAACGGTCTACACCACCCGGAAATGGTCGGTAATTCACCGATCTGGCCTTTTTCGGCCATATCTGTGGTGGATTTAGTCAGAAAAGACCATATCGACGCGTTACGACACAGATCTGACCAGTCTGTGTCGTAACGCAATTTTCTCGCTAGATTCCACTGGTAGTGGCTGGAATCTGGCATTGCGGGTGGTGGGAGTGTTTTTGTCATTTTACAAAAAATTTATATATTGGGGTGTTTAGTTAAATTAGAAAACCTATGTGGTAAAAAAAATATATCAAATTTTCAAGGGCATTTTAGTCTTTTCAACATTAGCAAATGGAAATCACTAACAGCACATGATGGAAGGTACCGGTTTGTCATTGTTAAACCTTTTGGGTACCAATTTATTATTATAGTAAACCTTGGGTAGGTGTAAGTTGTTCGGCCTCGTATTAATCTCAATCACCCTTAGGGGCAGTTTGGTTCGGGGTTAAGTAGGATTACTGGGGTAATGTCATCCTATATTACTTGATTACCACGTTTGGTTGTCAAGTAATATAAGATGCCAGTAATCTTTAAATACTAATATTGTTTACTATTGGTAATATAAGAGGTAATCTGATTACCTCCATTTTCTTAGGTTTTCTGAGATTACCAGGGTTATCTTTTTTTGTTACAATTTTATCCCTTATTAATAAAAATTTTGGACAATAATACCCTTACTTTAAAATAAATTTACATTAATATCATATTTCAATTTTACCCTTTGTAATTAAAATTTTGGACAATAATGCCCTTATATTTAAAATAATTTACAGACCACCAAGCCACCACCACCACAGCCACCCACCACCACCGCCGACAGCGGGTCAACCACCGCGGACCACCGCCGGAAAATCGCCGGAGCCCCTAAAAACACTGAAAATTCTGTGGGGGGCTCCGGGAGGCTTCGATATGGCCGTTTTCGGCCATATTGATGGCCGAAAACGGCCATATCGGGCCAGATCTGGCCGGAAATGGCCAGATCCGGAATAGATCTGGCCATTAACGGCCAGATCCGTGGCCGTTAACGGCCAGGTCTCGTCCAGACCTGGCCGATAATGGCCAGGGATCTGGCCGTTTTCGGCCATCAATATGGCCAAAAACGGCCATATCGAAGCCTCCCGGAGCCTCCCACATAATTTTCAGTGTTTTTAGGGGCTCCGGCGGTTTTCCGGCGGTTGTTCGCGGTGGCGGCAGGCGGCGGCAGGAGGTGGGGGTGATTTCGTCATGAATTAAAGTTTTTTTATAAGCGGGGGTGTTTTAGCTAAATCTGAAATATTGGGGGTTAAAAAAATATTCAAAAATTAATAATAAAAATAATATTATATTAATATTTAAAAGAGGGTCAATTTAGTAATTTAAATAACATACCCACCAATTTATTCCCATAACCAAACATATTAATATAACATACCCACCAACTAACCAAACATATTTTCTTAAAGATTCCCAGTAATCTTCCAAGGTAATTTATCTTTCCAGTAATCTAATATTCCCAGTAATCTAACATTCCTGAACCAAACGCTCCCTTAAAGCTAACTGTCGTAATTAATTCCTTTGATTGACCCATAAAATCTGATCAAAGGACACAAAAACCATTATGTCTTATTGAATATAGTAAAATAAGCAAAACAATGGCAATGATTGTTAACTAAGAGATCACGCTATTGGTAGGTATATTATATTAATATGTTTGGTTGTGATGAATAAATTAGTAGATGTGCTATTTAAATTACTGAATTGTCTTTTAATTAAATATTATTATTATATTATTTTTTAATATTCATTATTATTTAGATTATTTTATAACCCCCTGCATTTAAAAACTTAACAAAAACAACCTCATAATAAAAGTTTGAAAAATCAACAAAGCACCCCCACCAACCCAGCCACTGCCGGCCGCTAGCACCCACCACGGGCCATCAGCAATCAATAACCTAACAATGCAAGAAAGGCAAGAAATGGCCTCCGTGCGCTGTATGACCATTTTGGCCGTCCATGGCTATATCAGCGCACGATGGCCATTTTCGACCTTCCGTGCGTCGTTCCCGCAGCCGGCCACGGCGGTTGTTACCGGCAGCGGTAGGTGGCTAGAGGTGGTGGCTTGGATGGGTTGTAATTTGTTTGGAATTCAAGGATAATTTTGTCCAAAAAGTTAATTAATTGGGATGAAATATTAAAAGCCATATTCATGTAAATAAATTTAAAAATAAGAGTATTATTCTCCTCAAATTTTATTAATAAGGGATAAAATTGTAACAAAGAAAGATAACCCTGTTAATCTTAGAATACCTAAGAAAATTGATGTAATCAAATTACCTCAAATATTACCAATAGTAAACATTATTGATATTAAAAGATTACGGGTATCTTATATTACTTGACAACCAAACATGGTAATCAAGTAATATAAGATGATTAAACCCCAGTAATCTCTAATATCTCCTAACCAAACGCCCCCATAAGGGCATTTGGCTTAGGAAATATTGGATTACTGAGAATGTTGGATTACTGGAAAGTTGGATTACCTTGAAGATTACTGGGAACATTTAAGAAAATGTGTTTGGTTAATTAGTTTGTATGTTCTATTAATATGTTTGGTTGAGAGGAATAAATTGGTGGGTATGTTTTTTAAATTACTGAATTGTCCTCTAATTAAATATTATTATTATATTATTTTGTAATATTGATTGTTAAATAATCCCCCTACATTTAAAAACTTAGCAAAAATAACCCCATAATAAAAGTTTGAAGAATCAACAAAGCACCCCCACTAACCCAGTCATTGCCGGTCACTGGCAACCTAATGACGCACAGAAGGCAGGAAATGACCTTCGTGTACCGTATGACCATTTCTTGCTAGAGATCTGGTGACCAGACATAACAAATCTGGCTGTTGACGGCCAGATTGATGACGAACCTGGTAGTCAACGGCCAGATCGATGGCATTGAATGTGTAATTTTTAACTGCGAGTTTGAATGTGTAATTTTTATATAAAACAAATATATTAAATACATGGATCAAATTGATATTAATGAGGTGAAAAGAAGGGGCATGGGATGGGAGGGTTTGAAGGAATAGTAGAGGGGTGAAATTATAACTTGGAATAGGCTGGGTAAAGATTAGGAGTTTAAGGTGTGGAGTGGAGTGGAGTGGGGGAGATATGGAGTCTATGCATTGGCCAATTAATTTTTTTCTGTTTGCTTCTCCCTCACCGCTTCAGATAAATACTCTTTGCAGATTTTTTTTTTTTTTTTTTTTTTGGCTAAAAGATTCTTTTGAGTAGAAACCACATCCTTGCCTTCTTAATTATCGAAAACTTAGGGTGCGTTTGTTTTGTTATTTTGGATAGGATTTTAGAAATAATAGTAGATAGTAGAATAGGGTGAGTATTATGAGGCAAAATTTGAAAATTAATAAAAAAAAACCCAGAGGTTTGCTAATATAACTAAACACCCTATTGTATAAAAAATTTGTAAAATGACCAAAACACCTCCACCCACCACAGTGTCAGATTCCAGCCACCACCATCGGAATCTGGTTGGAATCTATTGTTATGACTCAAACTGATCGAATCTGGTCGGTGGTGTGTCAATCTGGTATTTTTCGACCAGATCTACCACGGATATGGTTGAAAAAGGCTAGATATGATCGTTGACAACCGCAAAAGGTCAGATCTGGTCGTCAGAGACGGCCAAAGAGTTGGTCGTTGTTGATCGTCAATGATGACCTAGAGTTGGCCATCGTTGACCGTCAATGACGACTATTTCTTTGGTCATCGCTGACGGCCTGATTTGACCAAATCGGTGAATGAACGACCATTTTCAATCGTTTTTAAGCCGTTGTGACAGATTCTGACCACCACCGATAATGGTTGTCAAAATCTGATAACTATAAGTGGATGGGGTTGTTATTATTAATTTTTATATATTTTTTGTAGTTTTTAATTAAGTTAATAAATTTAAAAAATTTAAAAGTAATTAAAAAATATAATAATATTCTTTAAATAATTAAACAAATAAATATTTTAAAAATACCATAGAGGTTTGAAATAATAAAAGCTTAAATATTAGTTGACGTTACCTCAATGATCTTTTGTTGTCCTTAATTAAAATAATAAACAATGAGACTTTTGGAGAGTGGAGAGAGCAGGTGCACTTCCCAAGAGTCAATACAATTCACTGAGTGAAATTGACATGCCTTGCGGAGGCTGACACAAGTAGCCCACTTTCCTAATTTTTCTAAGGCACGTGACCCACTCTTCAGAATTTACATGTCGTTCCGAACGAAAGGAAAGAAAATGAATAATCAGTCGTATAGATATGCATCAACTTGACATGCCGTGCATAGGCTGACACTGACACAAGTAGCCCCACTCTTCACAATTTCACATGTCCTCCATAATACATGGAAAATGATAGAGTTTTCACATGTCCTCCGTAATATATGGAAAATGATAGAGTTTTTGACTGGTCTGTATCGATTTTATATTCTGATCGTTGATTAATATTAATTAATAATATATAAATAATTAGAATTATATCACGTCATTCAATGCACAAAATCGATACACACCAAATTGTAACATTACCCATAATATATTAACTTAATGGCTACTTGCCTGTCGCCACTGCCCAACCTCATAATGGCACTTGCCATTACCCACTGGCGACCGGCTACTTGTCACATGTTTCACTCAATCTGAGGAATGTAAATGTAAGTATGTGAATTATTTATTAAATTTATGCTATTTGTTGGTGATACAATTTAGACATCAACTATTTATACGTGTGAAATATTAAGTAGATTAAAAAGACACGTATTATATGAGAATATTAAATTAACTAAGGGATAAAGAGGCCATGTTTAAAGTGGTTGGAATATTCAAAACAGAATCCTATGTCTGTCTGTTATATTAATAAGAGTGTTGCTATTATATTAATAAGAGGATAAAGGTTAGGTCACACTCAATGAGTTAAGTTACTATTTAAAGAGAATACAAAAGAGAGAGAAAATAAGCTATTTTAGAGTAAAATTAGTCAATCTTAAAAATAAGAGAGAAGACATTTATTTATAGTGGGAGAAACCAAAATAATGATTACTAAATTTGTAAGTGAGTGAATATCGTGCAGATCCTTCTCTACGTCCCATTGTTTACCTGTTCGAAGGATTTCTTTGACTTAAGCAGGGTTTAAATATATGGATGATTTCTAACCACCTTTTAATCTGACACTCACTTACTACACTGATGAGGCATGCCACTTACGCTATTACGTGATATGGCTACGTTTGAACGATCATAAATCCTTCTCCAATTCTAACCATCCCATACTGATAAAGCTCTACCTCAATCCTACCTTTTTCAAGCATAACACTATTAATGTTTGTTTTATACTTCAAATTTTAGTTAGCGGCTGATAAATAATATGCCGATGCTTTTGGATGATTTTATAAAGTCTTAAGTAACTCGTCGTTTTTGATCTCTTCATCCTTCACCATATTACTGCCACTGCAAGTGAAGTGAGTCAGAGTGCCGGACAGTACCGTCTGCTTTCTCAAAGGGTTGGTATTAATCTCAATCAACCCTAAAGCTAACCGTTGCAATTAATTCCATTAATTGACCATAAAATCAGATCAAAGGACACAAAAACCTTTGGTGCGTTTGTTTCCTGTTTTTATCCATATTTCTAATTCTATTCTCCAAAAAATATTTGTTATATTATTCAAAAAATATTAGTCTATTTTTTAATTACTTTTAGACCCCTAAAATTCATTAATTTCATTAAATACCTCCAAAAAAAGTTTAAAAATTAACAAAAACATCACCATCCATTCATATTTATCAGATTCTAACAACCACCATCCTTGGTAGTCAAAATCTGTCTATGTTTACACCACCGAAAATGGTCGATAATTCACCAATTTGACCGTCAGCAAGGGCCAAAGAAATGGTCATCGTTGACAGACAACGACGGCCATATCTTTGGCCGTCAGTGATGGACTTTTTTGGCCAGACCCGTGGTGGAATTGGCTAGATCCGTGGTAGAACTGGCCAGAAAATGCCATATCGATGCGTTACGACACAGATCCGACCGGTCTATGTTGTAACGCAATTTTTTGACCAGATTCCGATGGTGGTAGTCAGAATTTGGCACTGCAGGTGGTGGGGGTATTTTTGTTATTTTACATAATTTTTATATATTGTGGTGTTTAATTAAATTAGCAAACCTACGGGGTTTTTTTATAAATTTTTAAATTTTACCTAGTAATACTCTTGTATTCAATTACCCAATATCATTTTTAAAATTATATCCAAAATAATAAACCAAACACACCCTTTATGTCTCATTAAATATACTAAAATAAGCAAAACAATAGTATTGATGATTAATTTAGGAGATCATGCATGACGAATAACATAGAATATAAATCACATCACAAACATAAATGATATTTAGCTGGTTTAACCTAATCTGTCTATATCCATGAATAAAAGAGAAATCATTATAGTAATATAAAAATGGATATACAATATTACACATACCATGAACCCAATATCTAACCCATTCTCATTAACAAAGCAGACACAAACCTAGTTTCTACCCTCAATCCATGGTTTTTAACAAAGCAGACACATCATATACCGTGTGTTTTCCACGTCCTCTCCTAATCTTAAATTAGTTCTCACATTTATGTATTTTCCACGTCCTCTCCTAATCTTAAATTAGTTCTCACATTTATATTTACAGGTGATACATGAGATATTATACTTCTAATATATATGAATCTTATTTTATTAATAAATCTTAATAAGACTCTTATAATTATATTTCTATTTATAATTATATTACTAATTAAATAGATATTTCTAAAGAGATACAATTTATATGGAAAAGGAGTTAAAATATCCCAACAATTATGTAATAATAAGAGCAGAAGCAAAATCCTTATATGAAAGTTAAAACAATAAGGAAAAAAGTATTATAAAAAGTAATATCCCAGCTCCGTCGTAATTAATTCCGGTAATTGACCAACAAAATCTGATCAAAAGACATAAAAACCTTTATACGTCTTATTGAATATAGCAAAAGAAGTTAAACAATAGTAGTGATTTTTAGGAGATCACACGTAGTAAAAATAAATATCATAGAATATAAATCACACCACAAATAAGACATAATATTTAACGTGGTTTCATACTTTCATTATTATTATTATTATTATTATTATTGGTCTCTGATATTAAACTAACCTATTAATTTTTTTTTAGAAATCTTCCCTGGGCCTCTGTGGATAACGATAGCAATGTTGTTAGATATACTTACATATAATTAAATATTCTTGGTGTTATGATATGAGTCTTATTATCAATTTGATTCTTACAAAGACAAACACCTGATCCTCTACCCTTAAGGAAACACAACCTTCACTGAACAATGCACCTAATCGCAAAAAGAATTACAAGATTTGAGAATAAAAGTGAAAAAAACCCAGCAGAGAAAACAGTTCTCAAATGGAGTTGAAAAATCTGCTTGCAAACTGGCGATTAATGAGTTTATATACTGCTTGACCAAAGACTTGATGGCCACCGTTGGATCACAAGAAGAAGCAACGATCAGGATTCATTTATACGGAAAAAACCAAAACGACAGTGTATGTGCGCTTCACATTTAACACTTGGATACGGTTATGTCAAGGAGTAATGCTACAGTTACCGACTGGTGTGTACCGATTTTGTGCACTGAATGACGTGGCACAATCCTGACCGTTTATTTATTATCAGTTAATATTAATCAACGGCCAGGATTTTGTCACGTCATTCGGTGCACAAAATCGGTACACACCAGTCAGTAAGTCTATCATTTTCCTATATCAAGATACAAGTAGCAGAAGTAATTTGAAGTCATGCCCAATGACTAACACAAATATAATCAGATCATCAAAGTAAATTATTTATTTATTTGAATATCAGTAGAAAATTGATATTCCAAAAAACAGTAGACATAAACTTTGTGTACAAAAGGTATTGAGACAGAAATGAACGGACACTCACAAAAGCAAAACTCTACCAAAACTCCTCTTCTTAGCTAACAATATGATACAAGTATGAAACAGAAAGGGTGTTACTAGTGAAGAAAAAACATTGAATTTAAAGGGTCCCGTCCCGACTCATAATTTAATAGCCACCTGTTGTCATTTATTGATCTGTGATATTTTTCCTTTCCTAACTTTTATCTCCAACATGTTCAGGATTATTACTCATAAATACAAAGAATACTTCATCATTTTAATCAATTTTTTTTTTTTTTTTTTTTTGGTAGAAGACGCGTTTTAGTACAGTACAATACTGCACAACAAACGCGCCCTGGATCTTCTTTATCATATATACAAAATCGTTTTTGTTATATTTTATTTTTCATTCCGTCTATAGCTTTAAGCTCACTCTTTGTGTTTGCTCTCAATCAAGATACGCTCCCTCAACTCATCACTGTTTCCTTCATATCCCTCTTTACTCCACCTTCCTTTACCTTCTCCTCCTTTCCTACGTACGTTTTTCTGTTTTCTTTTCCTTCACCACCTCAGGGAAAACTCTTTGCAGATTTTGTTTGGCTAAAAGAATTTTTGTTCATTTAATTATCGAAATCTTATATTATTTATTTTAATTATAAAATGACTTTTTTACCCGTGAGAATGACTTCTGGAGAGTGAGAGAAGAGGTGCATTTCCCAATAGTCAATACAATTTAATGAATGAAATTGGCATGCTCTGTATAGGCTGACAAAAGTAGCCCACTTTCCTAAATTTCTAAAGCACGTTACCCCACTTTCACAATTCACATGTCCTTCGTAATACCAAGTCAACATCAAAATAGGAACAAATAACGGACACTAATTGTTACATGTGTTCACTTGCGTGTCGACTTTTGCTCTTATCATGTTATATTTTTTTTTACAGGACGCGTTTAGTACAATGCAATCGTGCACCACAAACGCGCCCTAGATCTTCTTTATCATATACACCAACTCGTTTTTGGTTTATTTTTATTTTTCATTCTCTATAGCTATAAGCTCACTCTTTGCTTTGCTCTCAATCAAGATACACTCCCTCAACTCATCACTTTCGTTCATATCCTTCTCTACTCCACTTCTCTTAAGCTCCTTTTTTCTCCGTTTTTCTGTTTTCTCTCACTTCACCGCTTCAGAGGCCACTCCTGCTGATCTTTTTTTTTTTTTTTTTTTTGCTAAAAGAATTCTTTGGGCAGAAACTACATCGCTTGATTTTTTCTCCTTCTCTATTCACCCCTGTTTTTTATTTTAAAAAAAAAAAAATCTCTCATTTTCTCTGTTTCTTGTTAAACCAAAAAAAAAAAAAAAAAACACTGTTTTGTTATCTGTTTTAATTTCATTTGCTTTCTTTCTCTCTATTTTTCAAATTAAAAAAAAAAACATTTGAAGAAGAAAGGAAAAAGGGTTGAAAATGGTCGAATTTGCTGCCAGTAGTGCAGGTTTGTGGGTACTGTTCTCGGTGTTGGCAAGTGCTTTACGTACTTTTCAACCCCAAGAGCAACTTAAGTAAGCTCGAAAGAGAAGTTGGGAAGCTGAAGGTTACCAAAATATATGTGATGTTAAGGTTGAAGATGCTAGAAACAATGTGGAAGAGATCTTAGAGAAGGTTGAGCAGTGGGGTAATTAGATGAACTCCATCGTTCCTGAAGCAGATACGTTTGATTGAAGAGAGAGCAAACGTCGGATGTTTACTTGAAAGCCCGCTACAAACAGAGCAGGAAAGCATCGAAAACGGTGAAGGATGTTTCTGAACTCCTGGAGCTACAAGAAGAATTCGGCATCAGGTTGCCCGCCCTATCATTCATGAAGACGCGAGGCTTATGTTGAATAAAGATTACTTGGCCTTTCAATCACGATCGTCCACTTTGAAGGCTGTATTGAAGGCATTAAATGAGGCCGAGGTAGACATTATGGGGTTCATGGGATGGGTGGCATTGGTAAGACCACCCTGGTCAGAGAAGTTGGTAGGCAGGCCAAGGAAGACAAGCGATTTGATAAGGTGATTTTTGTAGAGGTAACTGACACTCCAACATAGAAAAGGTACGAGAAGAAATTGCGAAAAGGTTAGGTTTGAAATTTGATGATGAAACTGAAAGAGTAGATAAGTTGTCTGCACGATTGAAGCAGGAGAACACTCCTAATAATTTTAGATAACATTGGGTCGATCTTGATCTGGGAAATAGGAATTCCTTTTGGTGAAAATCATAAGGGATGTAAACTATTGTTGACAGCAAGGATCGAAACGTGTTGGACAGATGGGTTCAAAGTCTTTCTCGATTGACGTTTTGAAGGAAGATAAGCTTGGAAGTTGTTCGAAACAGGACAGGTAATAACGTCTTTTCCTCGTACAATTTTATTGATTTGTCACAATTTTTAATACTATGTTTATGATTTCACTCATTTCAGAGCTCCCCAGATCTCTAAAGAAGTTTTATTCATTTAAATTTTGTAACACATAAATATATACTTGCTGTTTTAGTTTACGTGACTGGATCGATTTTTTTTTTTTTGAAGTAATAATAAACTAAAAAATAGTCAATTTCACCGATATACTCGTTACCTCTAACTTTGATATATAAGTATGTATACCAAAAGTTTTATTTGAATAACATGAAAAAAGGTTCAAATTTCACCCGTTTACTCGTTAAACAAGACCATCTTAAGCCTTAAACACTTTGTAAACAGCAAATGGTAGCCACAGGCACTTCTATTCCACCACTTAAACTTTGTATCATCACTATTTCAATTGTACAAATATCAAATGAATGATCATTAAAAAACTTTGTATCATCACTATTTCAATTGTACAAATATCAAATGAATGATCATTAAAGAGACAGTCACAAGATGATCAAAAGCGCTGGTGAATATTGTGTCAGTAATTTTATACAAGAAAAACTGGAAAGAGAAATATCATTTGAAAAAAGATACTTTGAAATTAATCGATATTTATTCATATATTTAGATATACTAACAATTTTGAATGAGAATTATTTAGAACGGGGTGTTTCATAAAAAAATAGGAGGAGAGAAATAACAATATCACTCAATTTTTTGCACTTTATATAGTTTTTATTGGAGTGCTTTGGAGAAATAACAGTATCTTCCTTTTGTTGAATCTTCAATTAGTTTCCTCCAGCCGTTTGAAAATTTTCTTTAAGGTTTCAGTATTTATTTGATGTTTTAAATTTTTGTTATACAACCTAAACGTTAAAAGATTGATTTTATTATTTAACCCTCTTTGTTTTGAGTTATTTAGAAAAAACAATTTGATAAACTAAAATAATATAAATTATAATGTACAACACTTTAAAATAATATATAAGAATGCTATTTAACATAGGTACTTTTACGTTGATGTAAGTCTTATTGTTGTTAGACCTTAGCCCTTTTGAACCAAATGGCTCTGACTTTGATGAACTTTTATATATAAGTATCAATACCAGTTCATGCATCAATATTATACGATCCCGAAATAATACATATTTTCATTTTTTTGTCCTTTTAGTAGTGTTTACAGATTATGCGGTCGAAAATATTCTCAAAAATTTAACAAACAAAAGATATATTTACTTTTTATATGTCAAACGACAAAATTTCAGAATTGATTTTGTAATATATTCTTAAAGAATTCTAAATTAATCAACATACTTTATACAAATTTATCTTTCTAGCAACTTGATTTATAATTCTCATTCCCCTTGTAGGTGGATTTGATATGCGTGAGTTGCAGTCTCTGCCGAATGATGTATGCCAAGAATGTGGTGGTATACCAATCACCATTGTTACTGTAGCAAAGGCGTTAAAGAATAAGAGAGAACTATCTCAATGGAAGTATGCCTTACAAGAATTGAGAAGCCCTTCCCCAACAGGGTTCGAAGGAGTTCTGAAAGAGGCATATTCAAAGATAGCATTGAGTTACAATTATTTAGAAGGTGAGGAGCTCAAGAAAGTTTTTTTGCTTTGTAGTATAATGACACATGATGCTTCCATTTCAAATTTGTTCAAATTCGTTATGGGTTTGAATATACTTGAAGGAAATAATCTTACAATGGAAGGTGCACGACATAGACTACGTTCACTTCTTAATAAACTGGAAGACTCTTCTTTGTTACTTGATTGTTCTTCAAGTGAACGATTTTCTATGCATGACGTTGTTCGGCATATTGCTAGAACAATTTCATATAAATACCATCATGTACTTACAGAGAGCAATGATGTTGAACATGCATGGAAAAATGTGGATATACTCAAAAAGTGCACCAAAATCTCCTTAGCTCGTGGTGATATGATTAGTAAGCATTGGGCTGAAGGTTTAGAATGTCCAGAACTTGAATTTTTCTATATGGGTATGGAGTACAATTCTTCTTTCAAATTTCCTGAGAAATTTTTCTCAAGGATGGAAAAGCTCAAAGTTTTAAGTTTGAGTAGTTTTCCATCATCAATTAGTTTTCCAATAGGCCTTCAAACATTGTGTTTGGATGGGAGCAAAATTGGAGAAGTTGCTATTATACGAGAGTTGAAGGAACTAAAGATCCTTAGCTTGAGTGGTTGTTATCGTATTAAGCAATTGCCTGGAGAAATAAGTCAACTAACTCAGCTAAGGTTGTTAGATTTAAGCAATTGTGAGAATCTTCAAGTTATCACCGCAAATGTCATATCAAGCTTAGCCCTATTGGAAGAATTATACATGGGAGGATGCCCTGTTCAATGGGAAGTCAAAGGACCCAATGTTAAAAGAAGTAATGCTAGTCTTGAGGAGTTGCTTCATTTGTTGCATCTCACTGCTCTAGAAATAGATATTGAAGATGGGAAGATTTTGCCAAAAGGCTTTTTCGCAAAAAAGTTGGAACGATACAATATATCAGTCGAAGATGAGAGCTTTTTTCGTTGTGGATTTTACCTTGGAGGTGAGAGTTCATTATTTGGTGAGAGCTTTGAGTCTATTCAAAACAAGGGTTCAAGAAGAATCAGAATGAATCTCAATTCTTCCATTTGCTTGGAGGAATTGCAGGGGATCAAGAATGTTGAATCCTTATGTTTAGGTGAATTGCAGAATGTCAAGAATGGTCTTCAAGAATTAGACAATGATGGTTTTTCAAAATTGAAACATCTCTGTGTCCAATATAATCATAACTTGTTGTGTCTAGTTGACTCAACAAAATGCGTAACTGCCTTCCCCCTCTTGGAGTCACTAATTCTTGTTAATATGATTAATTTGGAGAAGATATGTAAGGGTCAACCAACAACTGATTCGTTCTGCAATTTAAAATTCATAAAAGTGAATGGTTGTCATGAATTGACAATTCTCTTCTCTTTTTCCTCTGCCAAAAGTCTTCCACAACTTCAAGGACTTAAAGTGGAAGATTGCAACAATGTGAAAGAGATTTTTGCTATTGAAAGAGAAGCTAATGTCAGCAATGGCAGCGATATGATTGAGTTCTTTCAATTACGCTTCCTAACTCTGAAACATCTTCCGAGGCTTGGAAGCTTCTACTCTGGAATGACTACAACATCAACATCACAATCGAGACATGATGAATTGACATTGTTTGACGAAAAGGTAAGCTTGATGATAACCTTGCACTTTTCTATTATATATATAAACAATTTTTAGTTCTTACTTTATCTGAGAAAATATTGAATAAACAATTAACTTTTACTGCAGCTTGTTTTCTCCAATTTGGAGGCTTTAGAAGTTGAAGATATAGAATCTGAAATGATTTGGTGCAATCCAACATTCATGACATCATTCTATCATAATTTGACAAGCTTGTTCGTGCTGGGCTGTAGAAAACTAAAATACATATTTCCTGCTTTTATGGTTCAAAGCTTTAAGCACCTCCAACACCTTCAGATTTGCAGATGCAAAGATTTAAAGGAGATTATTGCTAATGGATTAGAAGAAACTCCTAAGTTTGTCTTTCCACGGTTAAAGTTTTTAAAACTTGACAACCTACCAGAACTTACAACTTTTTACCCTGGAAGACATACTTTGGAATTGCCTTTGTTGGAGAATTTACAGGTCTGTGATTGTAAAAAAGCAAAGATATTCCCTTCAGAATGTGGTAGCTCCAATGAAAACAACACGGAGGCCCATTTTCATAATTCAGAGCCAGCCCTCTTCTTGGTAAGTACCTATTTTCTTTAGTTAATGAACAAGAAAATAAACAAAATAGAATCATTAATAAATTTAGATATATACTTTCTATCTTTTTATTTTCTTTAACAAAATTTAGATATATAAGAAAAAACTAAATTTGCAGTTTGATTTGGACAAATTTATTATGGAAAATTAGATCATCCTACCCTTTTTAAAAAATAATAATTTGGGCCCAAATACATATTCTCCTCTAAAGTTAGTTTCAAATTTGAAAAGAAGTTTGGCTTATTAATTTAAATTTTAACCACAAAAAATAGTTGATTTCAAATCAGGCATGATCTGAATTTTGTTATTTTGTCACATCAGTTTGTCTTTAGTGTTCAATTTAACATTTTGTTCCCTTCTATTTCTTGTTAAAAATATAAATTATTAGGATATTGTTTTTAACTCCAACTTGCTATTGTCTATTGATACTCAGATCAACCTCAATTTGAAGGAATTGATAGTCGATAGCATGATTCCACTTGGAACCCTTCAAAGATTTTACAATGTAGAAAAGCTTATACTAAATGGGGGTTCAGACGAAGTACTATACTCATGTAAAGAAGAAGAGAAACATATTGAAATGCCAATACAGATAAAACATTTAAAGTTGGATTATCTTCATCATCTGAAGTACTTGTGGAAAGAAGACTGCAAGCTGGATCCTATTCTTCTTTTTCAAAACCTTACGCGTTTGGAAGTAACCGGTTGCCATGGAATATTGATGAACTTAATAACACCTTCAGTTGCTAGAAGTTTGCTGCAACTGAGGGAAATGACAATCAGAGAATGCGATATGGTAATAGAAGTAGTAGAAGATGACAGAGATGCAACAAAAGATGTGATTGATTTCCCCAAATTGAAGTCTTTGTCACTTATTGATTTAAAAAGTCTCGTGTGCTTCTACTCTGGGAATTACATTTTAAAATTCCAATCTTTAGAAGAATTACACGTGAGTGGATGCCCCAATATGAAGACTTTCTCCCAAGGAGCCTTGAGCGTACCAAAGTTGCATGAGGTAGGGAGAGGATTTGATGAAGAGTGGTGGGAGGGTGATCTTAATACAACCATACAACAATTGCACAAAAATGAGGTATGTATTTATTTGCTTAAGAAAAATACTTTCCTTTTAGTATTTAATAAATATAGCTAAATATAGCTGTTTAGATACCATTAGGTAAAAACATTTAAATTACATCTTTTAAAATCTGTGTAAATTTTTTTTTCCCTAAAATAGTCACTTTAAAGTGTCATAATGATAAGAAATGGTAAAATAATTAAAAAGGTCAAAAAAAGAAAGGGTAAATTTTAAAATTCACTGAAACTACAACAAATTTATTAGTTTTTTATTAATGGCTGAATTATAGAGTTCTACTAATATTTACATAAAGTTCAAGTGTGGCCCACGAGGTTTTTTTTTTTTTTTTTTTTTTTTTTCCAAATCGGCAAAGCTATTAGTATGTAAGTTTGATTACCTAAACCCCATGAGGTTTTCTTAAACTTACAAAACCCCTTAGGTAGTCTTAACAGATTCCCATCACATTTGTCAGTCTAGGGGCAAAATAGGCATAGCCTGGATAAACGTGAAAAAAAAAAAACCAAAAATCTCAGAAAGTCCCATGAACACACATTATTATAAAGAATTTAAAAAAAGGAGTACAATTTTGGGGCAAAATTTTCCATAAGGTTCAAGCACAAAAACAAAATTCAATATGTTAAGGAAATCCCTAGCAATGACCTTAAAAATAAAATCAGGACCGAAACTAACTCAAAAACTCCACAAGTGGCTAACAAAATTTATTAATTTTCATTAAGAGCTTTTATCAAACACTCAGTGGCCTTAGCTTTTGACATACAAAAACCAAATATAGATAACAAAATTAAAACATCTACCCAATTCTAAGATAGAAGCTTGTAACTAATTATATATATGTAATATGAATTAAAATAAGAAGCAAAATACCAGATAAAAAACCTTACAAAATGAGATGGTGGGATCTTTGACAAATATAAAAAAAGAGTATTGAGTGTAATAATGAGACCAATGGCAAGTATATTTACCAGATAATTGAATTATATTTTGACTTCTAAATATGCATTTCAAGTATGTATTATTGATTTTTATTACCAAATGAATTATGTTATTATATAGCTTAACTAACTAAGGCTGACCCACCAAATAACAACCAAGTATCAGCTAATATGAACAAAACTATAAACTGAAAAACAAAAATGTGTGAGGAAAGTCAATTTTAACATGATTTATATTATTTACTTTCAGCATTACTTTTATCCGAAGGCATTGACGTTAATTAAAAAGGATGTCAAGCAAATATGTCGAGGCCATATCATAGATGAACCTGAGGTTGATGAAGTGAAAGCTCTTGAGATTGTTAAAGACAAATCAACAAGCATTCCAGTTGAAATCCTTGAGATGTTTCACAAGCTTGAAAACCTTAAACTAAAAGCATGTTCATACAAAGAATTATTCTCATGTAGAAATGACGATAAACGTGCTGAGACATTCACACAGTTAAACATTCTAGAAGTCCTTCATTGTCACAATTTGACCACTCTAGTGCCATATTCTACATCATTTGAAAATTTAACAACTCTGGAAGTACGATATTGTAATGGATTGAAGAGCTTATTGACATCATCAACAACAAAAAGTCTGGTTCGACTTCAAAAGATGACAATAAAGCAATGTGAAAAGCTTACAGAAGTAGTAGCAAATGGGGGAGATGTAGAAAAAGATGTAGTTTTCAGGAAATTGAAGAGTTTGTCAGTTGATTGTTTAGAAAATCTCACAAGCTTCTGCTCTGGGAATTGCACCTTTAAATTCCTGTCTTTGAACAAATTAATTGTGCATAATTGCCCTAAGATGGAGACTTTCTCTGGAGGAGTTTTAAGCGCACCAAAGTTGCAGAAAGTAAGAAGATACGAGTATGATCTTTCTGGGTGTTGGTATTATGATCTCAATACAACCATAAAACAATTACAAAAAATGGTACGTAACTACTTACTTAGTCAAATTTTTCTTTTGATTTGGTTACCTTCACATCTAACCGCTAGAATTTTAATTGTGTTAACTAAAATAACGGTTGTAGACTGAATACTTGTCAATCCCAATGGCCTCATCTTTAATTTGTTTCTTTAACGAAAATAATGGCTATGTTTGTTTCATTTTTCCCAATTCAATCCTATTCAATCCTACTCAAAATACATATTTGTTTCAATATTCTTAAAATCCAATCCTATTCAATTTAATTTAAAATATTTAGATTTTTTTAACCCATTAGGTTTGTTAATTTAACTAAACACCCATAACAATAAAAGTTTATAAATTGACAAAAACACCCCCACACACTCACATATTCCCAGTAGCAGGCCACCATCGCTGGAAGGTGGCAGGAATTTGTCGGAATGACGTATGACTGGCTAAATCCGACAGGTTGTGCATCGATCTGGCCTTTTTCGGCCAAAGATCTGGCTGTTGACGACCAAATCTAGCCAAATCTGGTTGTCAACAAATGGCCATATCTAGGGTTGTAGATTTGGCCTTTTTCGGCAAGATCCACCATGGATTTGGTCGAAAAAGGCCAGATTAGTGCACGACCGGTCAGATCCAGCCAATCGTGCGCCATTCCCACGACTTTCGACGACATCCGACTGCCCTCCGGTGTTGGTGGCCGACTGTTGGTATTTAATGGGTGGGTGAGAGTATTTTTGTTAATTTTTAATGTTTTATTGTGGAGGGTGTTTAGCTAAATTAATAAATGTAGGGGATTAAAAAATAATCTAAATATTTTCAGAAAATGTTCTCCAAAAATTTACCAAACACTTTTTCAAATTCAAATCATATTCTTGTAATAACAACTCAACTCAACTCAACTTTTTCAAAAATACTACTCTAAATACTCTACCGAACACAGCCAATGATCTTAAGACGTATTTAATTAGTTGAATACTAAAATTGATATATGATGGTAAGATGGAGGGTGTAGCCTTACCATAAAACGTCTTGATGAAAGATATCTTTAATTGATCCGACAAACATTTTCTGCTTTTACTTTTAATATGTTGTGCTCTATGTAGTCTGTGTTTTCATCTTCATTAGTTGTTCTGCTTTTATCTTTCCTTCTTAATTTATATACGTTGAAAGAATATTATTGAAATAAGAATTTTGAATACAGGTCATTTTCCCCGATATGAAGGGCTTAGAACTGATATCATTGAAGGACATCCAACTTTCGATGTCAATGTCTTCCTCATATCGTAATATAACACACTTGATTTTGGAGGGTTTTGAGAATCGGAAATATGTATTTCCATCCTCTCTAGTAAAAAGCTTTGAACAACTTCAGCAACTTGAAATAATTGATTGTGCGGCTTTAAAGGAGATTGTTACGATGGATGGAGTAGAAACAACTTCTACGTTTGTCTTTCTTCGAGTAACCACTTTAAAACTTGAATGGTTACCAAAACTTACATCTTTCTATCCTGGAAAACATATATCGGAGTGGCCGGTTCTAAGAATTTTGAAGGTGTATGATTGTAAAAAAGTGAAGACTTTCACTTCAGAACATCTGAGCTTCCATGAGGACAGTGAAGAAGCCCACTCTCTCTTGTTAGTGGAAAAGGTATGAGTTTCTTTATGCTTTCTTTAATGAACTAGAAAATTGAAAACATCATTATAATACATAAATTAGATCTCTTTGATTATATGACTAATTAATATATCTTTTTTCTTTGAAAACTAAATTGGTCAAGAGTTAATTAATGAGATAGGTTGCATTGAAAAATTTGTTATCATAGTTAAATAAGAAAAAGAAAATAAGAATTCAAAATTTAACATGTAATTCAAATATAAATTTTTATTTTCAAAAATTATAAATTATACTTGATTAATTGTTTTAAAAGGTACAATTTTGGATCCAATGTTAAAATTACTCCAAAAATCTCATTGGAAGATCAAAAATTCATACATCAGTTTGTCTTCGACCTTCGTTTCTTGACCCATCAATTCAAAAAAAAAAAATTCTCCTATATTTTTAAAAATAGAAAAAAATTACTGGATGTTGGGTGAAATCATTAAAAGCTATTTAAACTTTAACTTGATTTTATCTGATTAATTTGTAGATCAATCCCAATTTGGAGGAATTGAGAGTGAACGAAATAGACAGCTTCATGACATGGCATGACCCATTTTCAAAAAACTTCTTTTGCAAACTTAAACGTCTTGAGATCACATTCAATAAATCAACAAGTCTACCAGTTGAAATCCTTCAGAGATTTGAGAATCTAGAAAGGCTCAAACTACATGTGATTCAAAGCAAAAATATATTCTTATGTGGAGAGGATGAGAAAGACATCAAGATGCCCACTCACATAAAAGGTTTAGAGCTAGATCGTTGTAAGGAATTGGAGTACCTATGGAAACAAGACTCCAAAGTTGCCTCTCTTCTTCAAAATCTTGAAGTTCTTGAAATTTACTGGTGTTGGAAATTGATCAATGTGGGACCATCATTAGCATCTTTCCAAAATCTTAAAGTTCTTACTATAGCGAATTGTAGCAGATTGGTAAACTTAATAACATCTTTCATAGCAAAAAGTCTGGTGCAATTGACAGAAATGGAAATACGAGAATGTGATATGCTGATCGAAATAGTAGAAAATGATCAAGATGGAGCAAAAGATGAAATTACTTTCAACAAATTGAAGTGGTTGTCACTTGAAAAATTACCAAGTCTAACATGCTTTTGCACTGGGAAATGCACTTTCAAATTCCAAACATTGGAAGAGTTAATTGTGAAAGATTGTCCCAATATGAAGACTTTTTGTGAAGGAGTCTTAAGCACACCAAGATTACAAAAGGTATGGGAAGACAAGTGCTTGAATATTGGAAGTTGTTCAGAGGGTGAGCTTAATACAATCCTACAACAATTACACAGAAGCTTGGTACGTCCTCATTTATTAATTTATTTTTGGTTTTTTATGTAATTGTTGTTGCAAGATATATAATTGAGTTGGCTCATGGAAATACTTTAGGCGAAATTCAAATTAGAATTTTTATATTTAAGAAAAAATTTAAATAAGAAAAAAAGTCAAATTCAAGTTTCCATATATAAATACACATTGCTTACACGAAAACCTGGTACGTCCTCATTTATTTATTTATTTTTGGTTTTTTATGTAATTGTTGTTGCAAGATATATTTTTGAGTTGGCTCATGGAAATACCTTAGACGAAATTCAAATTAGAATTTTTATATTTAAGAAAAAATTTAAATAAAAAAAAGTCAAATTCAAGTTTCCATATGTAAATACACAGTGCATAAAAAATGAATACATTGGGTTTTCACTACCTAAAAATGCCCAACAATCATTCAAGATTATCTGTAAAATAATTAAGATCATTGAACATAAAAAGAATAGTAATTTTCAGATATTAATGAAATATAAATATAATAACAACAATAGCAACAACTACGATTATTATGTCGAGACAATAGATGAATGAAAATTTTGGTTATTGGGAAACAATTTAGCTTTTAGTTTGAAATTTTGAATCTTGGCAACAAAATAAGTTTTTCATAACAAATTTAAATTAACCTTTATCTAGAAACAAATGTTAGTTTTAAAATTTCATTTAATTGTAAATGCATAAAGGATAGAAGTTTAAAAAGGAAAAGATAAAGATTTAATTGGATTAAATGGAGTAAATATTCCATTACATGTCATATTAAACTGGAACCTTAATTAGTTATTAAGGGAAAACTTATTGAAAGTAATAAACATCAATGTACTTATTAAAGTTAATTAATTGGGTCTTAATTCAATGAGAAGCTTATGTCAAAAGCCTCAGTTAAAAGCCTCAGTTGCTTACCCCTGCGGCCGCCTGCATGCTAACCAAGAGGGTTAAACCCATTGACCTGAAAACCCAAAGTGTGACAACCGTTTTTTCAGTTTTCGTGCCAAATATAAATAAAATTATTACTCGTATGTTTCCTGCTAAACAGTAAACATATATAGTATTGTGTGATATCGTTTATGGGAAACATTAATTTTAACATGTTTTATATGATTGATCTTCAGGTTCATTCCAACTTTGAGATATTGAGAATAAGTGGAAAGGACATCACGCCTACTTGGCCTGACCAGTTTTCAAGCCATGACTTTGGGAGAGTGAAATCTCTTGAGTTCATTAAGGACGAATCAACAAATATTCCAACTGAAATCTTACAGAGATTTGACAATCTTGAAGAACTTACACTAAAAATGAGTTCATATCAAGAGATTTTCTCATGTGAAAAGAACGACAGGCATGCTGGGATTTTATCAAAAATACAAATTCTACAAGTGTATAGGTGTTGCAAGTTGAATACTCTAGTGCCATCTTCAGCAACTTTTAAAAACCTGACAACTTTGGAAGTATGGCATTGTGATGGATTAAGAAACTTAATTTCATTTGCAACTGCCAAAAGTTTGAAGCATCTGGAAATAATGACTATAAAACTATGTGAAATGATGACAGAGATTGTTGCAAATGAGGCTGATGTAAAGAATGATGAAATTGTTTTTAGCAAAATGCGGTTATTGTCGATTGAAGATTTCAAAAGTTTCACATGCTTTTGCTCTGGAAACTACACCTTCAAATTCCCATCTTTGAGAAGAATAGATGTGAAAGGATGCCCCAAGATGAAGACTTTTTCTGGAGGAGTCTTAAGCACACCATGTTTAGAGGAGGTATGGTATAACATGGAGTATTATGTCAATAAGAAAGAGTATGAGGAAGAGAATTGTGGCCTAAATGAAATCATACAACAATTACACAAGAAGAGTGGTACGTATTAATTTACTTGAAACTCTTATTATCCGGTATGTTCTTTCTCAATTACATAGATTTAGTTTTCTCTTCACATCTTAGTTAATATAATTTAACAATACTTCACTTCAAAACGCTTGTGGATAGAACACTACTCAATCCTCTTCATCTCATCCTTAATTTTGTCTTTATTTAATAATAGATCTTCTTATTCATCTCTGGAGGTAGTCAATAAACTCTTAACTCTCAAGTATAGAGCAACTAAAATATTATGTATTTCTCTTTTCTCAAATTTCCTTAATATATATACCACCATGATAAAACGTCATGATTAAATAAATGTTTACTTTCTTTCCTCAATTTTTCTTTTAATTGATAAATTATATCAATTTATTGTTCAAATAAATATTCTCTATAGTTTTTGCATTTACTCAATGTGTTGTAATTTGTGAATGTTACAGAATTTTTAGAGTTGTGAGAAAGATTTGGTCCAACTCTGATGCAACCTGTGGAATAAGGCCTCTATGTATGCGGTTTTTGGGGGCATTGCAGTTTATGTTCCTTGTGTTCAATACAGACGATAAGAGGGTTCTCTATTTTCATCTTCATTTTTGTTCTGTTTTTATTTTTTCTTCAATTTGAGATTTCTGCTTTGAAAGTATTTCAACACTTATGATTATTTGAGGTTGGACGTGTTGGGTGTCCAACAATTATTATTATTTTTTTTGGGTGTGTTTGTGTGGTACAATGGGCTAAGATTTGACTCTTTTGAGGCAACATATTTGCCTTTCTTGAATTGTAAATAAATGGAGAAAACAGAGTTGGTTTTTGGGCAGGAGAGACACATGCAACGCAGGGGAGGGAGAAAGTGATGAAAACAGTTTTTGCCAGCAAATATCCAACGATGAATCTTGCTTCGTTTTGGCTCAGATTTCAGAGTGTTATTCTCAACGACAAGATCTTCACATCCAAAGGTCGGTTTCTCGATAGTCCTTTTCATTGTAGTGTTTTGGTGAGATCGCCCATTTTCTCTATTTGAGTGGTTTTCTATTAAAATCTATCTTGTTGATGATGATTGGTGATAGTGATGTAGCCTCTAGTTTTATTTAGAGAAGAAATCATTGTACCCATTATCTATTACAGTGGAAGTTGATATCGGACTACGGTCCCATGGTTTTTCCCATTTGGGTTTTCCACGTAAAATTCAGTGTCTCGCTTGCAATTGATTGATCTTGTATTTTGCTGGTAGTTTGATTTAAATTATTGGACTAATTTTGTGAACCCATTTAAATCACCGAAAAGAGGGAAAACTTATTTTCTTAGATTGTTCACTGCCCCAAGTCCAGTTTTTTCCCGAGAGAATGTTGGACAATTCCTTGCCATTTGGATTCATTGCTCAAGTATGAATTATGTGCCTTCTGAAAGATACGGAGACAGACACAAAACATTGTTGAAATTTTCCTAAGGATTTGTTCTAAAAGTTTAAACTTCTTTTAGAATTAACAAGAAAATGACAATGCTTTCAGATAAATAAATAAAACCTTCATAAGTTTGTAAACTTTAGAATGAAAAGCTTCAAAGTAGACATAAATTTAGTAACATACTATTGATTCAACATATGAAGATATTATGGAATTTTTTTTTAAATAAAAAGGCACTAGAAAAGCTCGCTCTATAACATTACGAGATTAACATTTGATCAGCATGCATCTTGCAAGCCATGCCTCTTTTCACTTGCAAAATCTATAATACATCTCGTACATCGCTTCATGTTAATCACATATATGATACATGAAATGCTATTCAACTATTGAAACAAAGATTGATTTCTATAGTTTTTACTTTTCATTTATAACAACTTTCATATTCATTTTTCACTTTTGAAACGTATTTTAGATATCCAAAATTCATTGCATTTCCACTTTACACAGCAGCATAATTCATGCCTGAGACTCAGCGAAATGTTGTACTTCGATTCCCAGTTGCTGGAAAAGCAAAATGGCATTTACCTTGTGAAAGTTCTTTTGTTCCATCATCTTTTTGGCCTTGACTGCCAGCTTAACTTTTCTTTTCTTCTTATCCCCAGAATCTCGTGGGTTCTTTTGGTTTCCGTCAATCCCACTGATTCTTCCTTCGGAGCTTCTCCAAATCTGATCTGTTTCCTCGCAGCTTCAAAATCAAATGGCTTTATCAGCAAAAAGCCACTATGGTTTTCAGATTTCTCGAGCTTTCCGGTTTTCTATTTTTGTTCACTGATTGCGGGCATTCCTAGAAGCTGGTAGATAAATCAGAGAGCAACATAGGCTCATCTTGTTCATCCATTTCCAAAGCAGGCTCTGCAGAATTGTCCTCCCTGGGCACATTGGTTTTCTCCAAGTTATACATCTTCGGTATTAGATCTAGCTGATGGCTCAGCAGGAGGTTGCTCAGATTGAATTTCTAACACTTTACTGGACTCTTCGGCGACAGGTTTTGGCTGTTCACCACAGGTAAAAGATGAGAGGGAGTGAAGGTTGTTTGAAGATGTAACAGGCTCCACCTTGACCTCTTTAACTGCTTTTGGCTGTTCATCCCTGGCAGAAAATGAGTGGAATGGTAGATTCACCGAAGATCTAATCTGATCCAATTTGATCTCTTCCTTGTCCTGATTAAAATGAACAGCTTATTAATAAAAATACGATTGAATGAAATCGTATTTTACTCATGGAATGCACCAATTAAAATTGAAGATGACACCATGCTAGTCGAGTATACAAGATCGCATTTAATTGGCAACAATTAAACCCTTGGACAACCTTCCCTTATCTTATGAATTTCACATAATGATGACTCACACAACAAACAGGCCAACAAATAGACAGGTTTCATAACATTTGAAAAAATAACCATCCAAATGAAAGTCAACAATTGCAGAGCAAGCAAAAATAATGAGCACATTAAACTCACCTGTTTTTGGGTATCAAACTTTCTCTTTGGGTTACCCAGCAGTGCTCCAAAACCACGGGTAGGTTTCTTTAGAGCCTGAACAGATGCTTCAGTAACCTATAAAGAAATAAACATTTTAATCTACAGCTATCAATTTAAGAATTATAATCGATACAGAGCATTAACATTTTACAACCTTAACTGAAGAGGATATGCCAGTATTTGTCTCTCTACTTTGACATGAGTTAGTAATGCTTTCTCTGGGAAGCTCCGAGATACGAATGCCAGACTCCTTTTCTTCACCATTTGTTCCAGGATGCTCAAAAGATCCTAGTCCTTTTCTGTCAGGTTCTGTAACACTGCTTCCAAATTTCAAAGAAGGTGGTAGATGTGGAATGATGCTAGCATTGAACGCATTGCCACCACCAACACTTTCAATTGTAACATTTGATTTTTTCACATTTGTAGCGACTAAAGCTTCAGTTTCATCATTAAGTGCTAAATTTACTTCAGAGGCCTACACAATCAGAGATTTAATTTTATGTAAATAAATGGAAACAATAACAAAGAATTTAACACCAAACAGAGTTGAAACTTAGAAAGTATCAAGTTTATTCTCTGTAGCTCACAAAAACTACATCAACATGGATCACCAATTAAATATATTGAGCAACGGCTTCAAAAGCAGTAGCATTCTGCAGAGAATCCCTAATAATGCTAACAACCGAGCCAAGATTACGCTCAATATATTGATGCTTCGATTTCAATAATCGGTGTAACTTGCTAGGAGTAACAGGCATCTGTTTGGCTTTTATCACCAGAAAAAAAAAAGTGAATCAGGTCAAAACTCAACAAATGAGTGTTATAAATAACAAAGATAAAATTTAAGTTAAAGGAAAATTGGAGCAGTTTTTTACCAATTTCAAGAAGAGTTTTGTTAGGCAATATATAACCAGTCCTTTCATCCTCTGTACGGGTAACAACATCTCGCCATTGACAAAGGCCCTGCAAACCATTTAAGTTGGGACCTATAAGAAAATGAAGTAGACATGTATACACAAATATGTTATAACCATACAAGTGTTATAATAATGTGTCAATCAGTTGATCTCCCAAGTATCATCCAATCATCTAAAAAATTAAAAGTATAATCCTTGACACAACCATACAGATGACTATGGTGCCATTTGAGGCTTGTCAAAGATGTCAAAGAAAAGTCTCTGTGTTGTAGATAGTTCATTTCCTGTGGCCCAGAATCCTCATGCATATAAGATGGGTAATGTAAATAAATTAAAAAAAAAAAACAACTTACTGCAACAATGGCAAGCTGCTGAGCATTCAATTCAGTCCCCTGCAACCTATTTCAACATAGGAAAGTAAGTAGCTACTGATTAGTTTCTGTTCAAAAAAATGATAAAACAAAGAAAGAATAACAAGGAATAATTTTTAATACAAGATGTTAAATTCAAGCAGGTAGCTGTCATCTTAAACTAAGATAATAGGGAACTAACCCATATATATAGAGATATGAATTCTCTGTCAGAAGCTCTTTTTCATACAGCTGCATGCATACATCGTAACTACGCTTGTAGACCTGTTTGCAAGAGAAAAATTTGCTCAACATGATAAAATTATGGTCAATAATGGAAAATAAAAGAAAGAACAATTATAAATCCCCACCAAACTCATGCTTCTCAATACTTTTACTTGGAAGGGAAATGAATCAAGCTTAATAATTTCACAAGTACCAAACCCAACGAAAAGTAGTGCCTATGATGTAGTTTTCTAATTGAAGAAGTTAAAATTTGGATTGAAACAATCATTTTCTTAAAAATCTAGGCATTGTACCCAAGACACTGAGACATGATGGAATGTCAAACAACGACTTCACTAACTCAAAAAAGGTTGTAAAACAGAGATGGCTTATATTAATGACATTCTTTTTTTCAGCCACAATAATGCATAATTCACAAGCAGAAACCAGGGTCAAAATGAAGCACACAACAAGCTCTACATTGTCAAAGAGATCCATAAGGAACTTATAAAAGAACACACAGTTTGCATGAATTATACCTCTATCAAAGAAGCATCAGAGCTTTCGGCCTCCTTGGACATGGAGAACAACTTGATTTTCATCATATCATATATATACAGCAAATAGTGTGTATCTTCTCTGGCATATCTGTCATCACAAGTAAAATCAAACTGTTCAGATATGTCAACCCCCAAATGTAAATTACTTTTCAATGTTAGCAAATGCAGATATATTCATTACCAACAGGAGTATCTGCACTTTACTTTCAAAAGATCAATATCAGAAAAGCACAAGTCAGAAACAAAAAAAGAGAAGTAGAAAGCCAAACTTACCTGAGCATCTCATCAGGAAGAGGGCGTAATCTCCAATCTGCATTCTGACATCTGCAATGAGTAGACTGATCAACCTTAGCAGAAAGGAAGGATTGAATATAAAATTAAAACATAAAATATAGAGAAAATAAAAGAAACCAAACTATGGAGAGAATCAGAAGTAAATTTTGTAAAGGACCCACTCTTTGTTGGCAGTAACTCCACAAAAGTGCTGTAGAGGATACTCCAAACTATTTCTCTCCAATTTCAAGACCCTTAAGGCCTGACATAGAGACAAAGAGAAATCTCACCATCACTTCAATTGCATATCACAATAACAGCATAATAATATTAACAGTATACTAAGAACATATTAGGCAAGGAAAAATATAAAAGATCAGAAGCATAACAAATAACATCATCAAAAGGGAAAAACAAAAACAGACCACCTATTGCGTATACATGAAGGAACAAAAATAAGCAAAAGTATTATACTATATTCTGGCAAGGATGAAACAATAAATACATATACAGAGAGCGTGAGAAATTTTTTAAACTTTGTTATAGTCGAATGAGAATGAGAACAACCATGACATATCAAGAAAATCCAAACAATTAAAGAAAAGCATCAATATCTAACCATCCTTCGGTCCTTCCACCAAATGGAAAATGGGAGAAAATTTAAAAACTATTAATCGCATAATGTTAGCATTTAAGGAGTGACTTATAGACATGAACCAGTAGGGAAATGATTCTGTGAGTGAAAAAAGCTAGTCGGTATTAGAATTCAAAGAGTGAAAAGAACATGTTTTTCCTAGACCTCAAAAGCTTCTTCTGTCCAGACACTAATTACTCTCCTAATCAAATCAAATACTAAACAATAATTCGCGAAAAAAGAAATGAAAAAAATAATAAAAAACTAACCAGAGGATGAAGAAAGCGCTGATTATCCTCACTGCTCTGTAACCAAACATGCCGAAATGGCCGGTTCAAATTATTCACGGTCTCTTTATAGTGGGAATATGAAACGGCAGTTTTGCTCTCTCTTTCTTTTCCTTTAATTTCACATTCACCGAGTCACCCTGCACCTTCACCCGACTCACTGAGTCACCACCACCACCACTCACCACAGACACAGACTCTCCCTTCTTATTCTTCCCATAAACCATAAACCAACTGAAACCCATTTTTATTTCCCCCCTCTCCTTTCTTCTCACCGCTACTTTCTACTTTTCTCAAATTCATCAAACGACGCATTTTTCGAAAACGTCGTCGTTTTTAGTTTCAAAACGAAGAAATTTATTAATTTTAAAAATATATACAACTAATCATAGAAAATTCATAAACTTTAATTTGCCACAAAAAAATTTATTAAGTTAATTGGCGTTGGATGGATTCTAAATTTCAATGAAATATTAAATATTAAAATGTAAATTATTAGATAAAAGAAAAAATTTTAATAATTAAATACATCAAATGAATGATAAATAAAAAAATGTTTTTTATGAGTTTTCCATTGGAATGATTATTTACTTTTTAATTAAAAATATTATACGAAAATAAACACATTTAAGAATATATTAATTTAAATTTCAAATCAAACCATAATATTAAGAAGTCGAATACACTTTGAGGTTGAAATGTCCACAAAAATTGAAGTTTTTCTAATGTAAGTGAAAAATATAATGATAATAATAATAATAATTATTATTATTAAAAGATACTTCACACAAAGAGATATTCCCATGTGGAAAGGGCTATAGCAATTTCCTTGGTTGCCTTCTGCTTGGTGGTTATTGGACGGACTTTTAGGGTGCTTTGGCATGTCGCACTTGATTGGAGTTTGGACTGGTGCATTATGGTACTTAGTATCAACATCATACACATGAAAGCTGGAAAAAGGAAAAAAATTAAAGAAAGGCAGAAACATTAGAAAATGTCAAAGCAAAACATGATTTTTGATATGTGTTAGTGCTTAATTTTGACACCAACGACTCGTACGTGCAAAGTGCTAAACGGACTTAAAAATCATACGTGATAAGGAAACATAAAATGAAACACTGAATGAGAAGCGATATTTAAAATGGTTTCGGATGCTCAAAAGCGAATCTTACATCCATTGCTATTGTATTAATAGATGGGTAAAATCAGGTCGTGTACAGCGAGCTGAGTTATAACCTAGAGAGAATATAAAGAGAGAGAGATTGTATAAGCTATTTTTAGTCTAAGATTAGCCCATCCCGTAAATGAGAGGGGTGTCCTCTATTTATAGTGGGAGAGTTCAAGGTGATGATTACAAGTCTGCAAGTGAGTAGGTGCCGTGCAAATCCTTCTTTACGTCCCATTAGTTATCTACACGAGAAATATCCTCAAATTACGTAGGGCTTGGACAGGTGGATAATCCCTAATCACTCGCAAGTCTAGCACTCACTTACTGCACTAACAAGAACCATACCCCTTGTGTCACTACGCGACATGGCAGTGCCTGGACGGCACAAAACCTTCATGAACCCTAATTGGCTCTTGCCAATAAGAGTCCACGTCAGCCTTAACTTTTCAAGCATAACAGAAGTCCTCAGTTTTTAAGGTTTAAGGATTGAACCTTGAGAACTTCATAATTATGCTGCGACTTGACCTGTCCCGAATGACGCTTGGTCGAGCTGACCGAGTTGAAAGGAGGTCACAGCACATGTCTCTACAAGCAACCTGAGATGGCCTTCTTCCACAAAGTCGACGACCTGGATCAAACCCCACCTAATACCGTACCGATGTGCTTCAAATCTCATCCGCGGTCCGCGACTTGATAATACTTAGCATATTTTTACCAAAGACAAGGAATTGCATTGTCTCGTAATCGGTACGCAGCGAAGAGTGTTCTGCCCAAACAACCTCTTCAGATGTTATCCGTTGCACTTGATAGCTAATCCGTTTAATAAAATAATCTTTATTCTGACAGACGTGTCTAGTGCGTAATAAGTGTCAGCTATGCGTATTAAATGCAAGTCATACCGAAACGACATTCCCTTTCAAGGCATTAAATACATATGAGGGCGCATTTAATGTGGAGGAGGTCATCGAGTCGTCGCTTGGTTATTCCAATGGAGGGAAGCGTCGATTGACATTCTCAAAGCGTGGCGGTTACTTTTGTCGCAATCAATGGCGAGAAACGTATTCCGTCCAAGAGTCGCTCCTTCCCCTATGAAACCCCAGACTCGCCTTAAGCTTTGTCATAAAACTCATACTTTCAGAGAAAGAACAAAGCTCTCACGAGACCAGTCTCTCCATTTTCTAGTTGGTGCGCACCCTTTATTAACTGACACTCCAAACATAAAAGAGATAAGAGAAGAAATCGCAAATAACTTAGGTTTGAAATTTGAAGATAAGGAGAATGAGACTGAAAGAAGAAATAAGTTATTTGCACGATTGAAGGGGGAGAAGACAATCCTAATAATTTTAGATAATATATGGGACGATCTTGATTTGGAGGAACTAGGAATTCCTGAGGGATGTAAACTATTGTTGACGGCAAGGGATCAAAGCGTGTTGGACAGGATGGATTCAAAAGTCTTTCTCGATTGGCCTTTTGAAGGAAGATGAAGCTTGGAGCTTGTTCAGAAAGATGACAGGTAATAAAGTCTTTTCCTTGTACATTTTTATACAATTTTTAATACTGTGTTATAAATTTCACTCATTTCAGTGCTTCCCAGATCTCTAAAGAAAGTTTTATTCATTTAAATTTTGTAACACATAAATATAATAATTGCTGTTTTAGTTTACTTGATTGGATCGATTTTTTTTTTTTTTTTTAAGTAATAATAACATGAAAAATAGTTCAATTTCACCGATATACTCGTTAACTATAACTTTGATATATAAATATGTATACCAAAAGTTTTATTTGAATAACATGAAAAAAGGTTCAAATTTCACCCGTTTACTCCTTAAACAAGACCATCTTAAGCCTTAAACACTTCGTAAGCAGCAAATGGTAGCCACAGGCACTTCTATTCCACCACTTAAACTTTGTATCATCACTATTTCAATTGTACAAATATCAAATGAATGATCATTAAAAAACTTTGTATCATCACTATTTCAATTGTACAAATATCAAATGAATGATCATTAAAGAGACAGTCACAAGATGATCAAAAGCGCTGGTGAATATTGTGTCAGTAATTTTATACAAGAAAAACTGGAAAGAGAAATATCATTTGAAAAAAGATACTTTGAAATTAATCGATATTTATTCATATATTTAGATATACTAACAATTTTGAATGAGAATTATTTAGAATGGGAATAACAATATCACTCAATTTTTTGCAGTTTATATAGTTTTTATTGGAGTGCTTTGGAGAAATAACAGTATCTTCCTTTTCTTGAATCTTCAATTAGTTTCCTCCAGCCGTTTGAAATTTTTCTTTAAGGTTTCAGTATTTATTTGATATTTTAAATTTTTGTTATACAACCTAAACGTTAAAAGATTGATTTTATTATTTAACCCTCTTTGTTTTGAGTTATTTAGAAAAAACAATTTGATAAACTAAAATAATATAAATTATAATGTACAATACTTTAAAATAATATATAAGAATGCTATTTAACATAGGTACTTTTACGTTGATGTAAGTCTTATTGTTGTTAGACCTTAGCCCTTTTGAACCAAATGGCTCTGACTCTGATGAACTTTTATATATAAGTATCAATACCAGTTCATGCATCAATATTATACGATCCCGTAATAATACATATTTTCATTATTTTGTCCTTTTAGTAGTGTTTACAGATTATGCGGTTGAAAATATTCTCAAATATTTAACAAACAAAAGATATATTTACTTTTTATATGTTAAACAACAACATTTTAGAATTAATTTTGTAATATATTCTTAAAGAATTCAATTAATTTTGCAATATATTCTTAAAGAATTCTAAATTAATCAACATACTTTATAAAAAATTATCTTTCTGCCACCTTGATTTATAATTCTTATTCCCCTTGTAGGTGAAGTTGTTTATACGTGTGAGTTGCAATCTCTTGGGAATGATGTATGCAAGGAATGTGGTGGTTTACCCATTGCCATCGTTACTGTAGCAAGGGCATTAATGAACAAGAGACAACTATCTCAATGGAGGAAAGCCTTACAAGAATTGAGAAAGCCTTCCCCAACAAAGTTCAAAGGAGTGTTGGAAGCGGCATATTCAAAGATTAGCATTGAGTTACGATTATTTAAAAGGTGAGGAACACAAGAAAGTTTTTTTGCTATGTAGTATAATGACATATGATGCTTCCATATCAAATTTGTTCAAATTCATTATGGGTTTGAATATACTTGAAGGAAATAATCTTAAAATAGAAGAAGCTCGAGATAGACTAGATGCGCTTCTTCATGAACTCAAAGAATCTTGTTTATTACTTGATTGTTCTTCAAGTGAACGATTTTCTATGCATGATGTTGTTCGGGATATTGCTATAACAATTTCATGTAAAGACCATCATGTACTTACGGAGAGAAATGATGTTGAAAATGAATGGAAAAATGTAGATATACTCAAAAAGTGCACCACAATCTCCTTATCTAGTAGTGATATTATTAGTAAACATTGGGCTGAAGGTTGAGAATGTCCAGAACTCGAATTTTTCTATATGGTTAGGGACTACTATTCTTCTTTCAAATTTCCTGAGAAATTTTTCTCAAGGATGGAAAAGCTCAAAGTTTTAAGTTTAAATAATTTTTCATCATCAATTATTCTTCCAATAGGCCTTCAAACATTGTGTTTGGATAAGAGCGAAATTGGAGAAGTTGCTATTATAGGAGAGTTGAAGAAACTAAAGATCCTTAGCTTGAGTAGTTGTTATAATATTGAGCAGTTGCCTGGAGAAATAAGTCAACTAACTCAACTAAGGTTGTTAGATTTAAACAACTGTGCGAATCTTCGAGTTATCACACAGTCTGTCATATCAAACTTAGTCCTATTGGAAGAATTATACATGGTAGGGTGCTCTGTTTTTTGGGAGGCTGGAGGACCCAATGTTGAAAGAAATAATGCTAGTCTTGAGGAGTTGCTTCATTTGTCTTGTCTCACTGCTCTAGAAATAGATATTGAAGAGAGAAGACTTTGCCAAAAGGCTTTTTCTCCAAAGAGTTGAAACGATACCATATATCAGTCGGGGGTCGGCAAATATTTAGTGCGATGTACAAGTTTATTCAGCACAAGTTTTCAAGAACAGTCAAAATGAAGCTTAATTCTTCCATTTGCTTAGAGGAATTGCAAGGAATCAAGAGTGTTGAATTCTTATGTTTAGATGAATTGCCGAATGTTAAGAATGTTATTCAAGAATTAGACAATGACTGTTTTTCACAATTGAAACATCTCCATGTCCAAAATAATCCTAACTTCTTGTGTCTAGTTGACTCAACAAAATGTGTAGCTACCTTCCCCCTCTTGGAGTCACTGAATCTTTTCAATATGATTAATTTGGAGAAGATATGTAATGGTCAACCAACAGTAGAGTCCTTCTGCAATTTAAAATTCACAGAAGTGAATGGTTGTCATGAATTGACAATTCTCTTCTCTTTTTCCATTGCCAAAAGTCTTCCACAACTTCAAAGACTTACAGTGAGAGATTGCAAGAATGTGAAAGAGATTTTTGCTATTGAAAGAGAAGAGAATGTCAACAATGGCAGCGATAAGATTGAGTTCTTTCAATTACGCTTCCTAACTCTGAAATATCTTCCGAGGCTTGCAAGCTTCTGCTCAGGAATGACGACAACATCAACAACACAATCGGGACATGATGAATTGACACTGTTTCACGAAAAGGCAAGCTTGATGATAACCTTGTACTTTTCTATTATAGATATAAACAATTTTTTGTTCTTTACTTTATCTGAGAAAATATTGAGTAAACAATTCACTTTTACTGCAGCTTGTTTTCTCCAATTTGGAGGATTTAGAAGTTGAAGATATAGAATCTGAAATGATTTGGTGCAATCCAACATTCATGTCATCATTCTATCATAATTTGACAAACTTGACAGTGCTAGCCTGTAGAAAACTAAAATACATATTTCCAGCTTCTATGGTTCAAAGCTTTAAGCACCTCCAACACCTTGAGATTTGCAGATGCAGAGATTTAAAGGGGATTGTTGCTAATGGAGCAGAAGAAACTCCTAAGTTTGTCTTTCCATGGTTAAAGTTTTTAAAACTTGACGACCTACCAGAACTTACAACTTTTTACCTTGGAAGGCATAATTTGGAATGTCGGTTGTTAGAGAAGTTAAGAGGTTTGTGATTGTAAAAAAGTAAAGATATTCGCTTCAGAATGTGGTAGCTCTAATGAAAACAACACGGAGGCCCAATTCGATATTTCAGAGCCTGGCCTCTTCTTAATTGAAAAGGTAAGTATCTATTTTCTTTAGTTAATGAAAAAGAAAATAAACAAAATAGAATCATTAATAAATTTAGATATATGCTTTCTATCTTTTTATTTTCTTTAACAAAAGTTTGATACATAAGAAAAAAATAAATTTGTAGTTTGGTTTGGACAAATTTATTATGGAAAACTAGGTCATCCAATATAAACATGAGACATTCTCCTCCAAACTTAACCACCAGAAACAATTGATTTCAAACCAGGCATGATCTGATTCAAAAGAACATTCTTTTGCCACGTCAGTTTGTCTTTGGTGTTCAATTCAATATTTTGTTCCCCTTCTGTTTCTTGTTAAAATTATAAACTATTGGGATATTGTGTTTAACTCCAACTTGCTGTTGTCAATTGATACACAGATCAGCCCTGATTTGAAGGAATTGATAGTGGATAGCATGATTCCACTTGGAATCCTTCAAAGATTTAACAACCTAGAAAAGCTCAAACTAAAGGGGGATTCAGACGAAGTATTATGGTCATGTAAAGAAGAAGAGAAACATACTGAAATGCCAATACGGATAAAATATTTAGAGCTGGATCATCGTCATCATTTGAAGTACTTGTGGAAAGAAGACTGCAAGTTGGATCCTGTTCTTCTTTTTCAAAATCTTGCCCATCTGGAAGTAACCAGTTGCCATGGAATATTGATGAACTTAATAACCACTTCAGTTGCCAGAAGTTTGCTGCAATTAAGGGAAATGACAATCAACAAATGCAATGTGATAATAGAAGTAGTAGAAGATGAGAGAGATGCAATGAAAGGCGAGATTAATCTCCCTAAATTGAAGTCGCTGTCACTTACTGATTTAGAAAATCTCGTATGCTTCTACTCTAGAAATTACATTTTAAAATTCCCATCTTTGGAAGAATTACACGTGAGTGGATGCCCCAATATGAAGACTTTCTCTGAAAGAGTCTTGAGCGCGCCGAATTTACAGAGGGTAGGGCGGAGAAGATATGAGAAAGAGTGGTTGTGGGAGGGTAATCTTAATAAAACTTTACAACAATTCTACAAAAAAGAGGTACGTATTTATTTACTTAAGAAAATAACTTTCCTTTTTGTTTCTAATAAATATAGCAAATTACATCTTTTAAAATCTAGGTAAATTCATATCTTATAGTTTCATAATGATGAGAAATAGTAAAATAATTAAAAAGGTAAATAAAACCAAAAATCTTAGAAAGTGCCATGAACACACTTACTATAAAGAATTTTTAAAAAGGAGTACAATTTTGGGGCAAAATTTTCCATAAGGTTCAAGTAAAAAAACAAAATATATAGATAAAATAATCAGAACATCTACCCAATTCTAAGACAGAGGCTTGTAACTAATTATATTTATGTAATATGAATTAAAAATAAGAAGCGAAATACCAATAAAAAGCCATAGAATCTGACATGGTGGGATCTTTGAGAGATATAAAAAAAGAGTATGAGTATATTTAAAAATTATGATTTCATTTCTAGTTATTTTAATTAAGGTTAAACTTGTCACAAAAAAAAAAAAAAAAAGGTATTTTAAAGCGGAAGAAACTGATGAATCAGGTGGGGGCTAAAAATCATTTCCCAAATATATATTCAATGTACTAATATAATAAGGGCGACACCAATGGCAATTGCCTAGTTATCAAACACTTAAGTTGCCTTAGCTTTTGACATACAAAAGCCAAATATAGATAACAAAACCAAAAGATCTACCCAATTCTAAGACAGAAGCTTGTAACTAATTATATATATGTAATATGAATTAATAATAAGAAGCAAACAACCAGATAAAAAACCTTAGAAAAAGACTATATAGCAAATAAAAAACAAACTATCGCCAATAGTAACAAAAGTTTAAAATAAGAAAAATTGTGTGTGCAAATTTAACATGATTTATTTTCAGGATGGTATTGACATTAATTGGAAAGGACATCAAGCAAGTATGCCAGGCCAACTTTCAGATGAACATGAATTTGATAAAGTGAAAGCTCTTGAGATCGTTAAAGACAAATCAACAAGCATTCCAGCTGAAATCCTTGAGACATTTCACAAGCTTGAAAACCTTATACTAAAAGCAAGTTCATACAAAGAATTGTTCTCTTGTGGAAATGACAATAAACGTGCTGTGACATTCACACAGTTAAAAATTCTGGTAGTCCTTTATTGTCAGAATTTGACCACTCTACTATCATCTCCTACATTGTTTGAAGATTTAACAATTCTGGAAGTACGATATTGTAATGGATTGAGGAGCTTATTGACATCATCAACGGCAAAAAGACTGGTGCGACTTCAAAAAATGACAATAAAACAATGTGAAATGCTTACAGAAGTAGAGCAAATGAGGGAGATGTAGAAAAAGATGTAGCTTTCAGGAAACTGGAGAGTTTGTCACTTGATTGTTTAGAAAATCTCACAAGCTATTGCTCTGGGAATTACACCTTTAAATTCCTATCTTTGAACAAATTAATTGTGCATAATTGCCCCAAGATGGAGACTTTCTGTGGAGGAATTATAATCACTCCGAAGTTGCAGAAAGTAGAAAGATACGAGAATGATTTAGAAAAAGATGGGAATGATCTTTATGGGTGTTGGGATTATGATCTCAATACAACCATAAAACAATTACAAAAAATGGTACGTTATTATTTACTTAGAAAGTCAAATGTTTCTCTTGAATTTTATACCTTCACATCTAACCACTAGAATTTTAATTGTACTAACTAAAATAATGGTTGTAGTCTGAATACTTGTCAATTCCTATGGCCTCGTCTTTAACGAAAATAAAGATCTCAATAAATTGAATACTAAAATTGATATCTGACGGTAAGATGAAGGGTGTAACACCATAAAACGTCTTGATGAAAGATATCTTTAATTGATCAAACAAACATTTTCTGCCTTTACTTTCAATATGCTGAGGCTTTATGTAGTTTGTGTTTTCATCTTCATTAATTGTTCTGCTTTTATCTTTCCTTCTTCAATTGTGACGTTGCTCTGAATGTTTTTGCATCACTTATATTTCCATCATTTCATCATTTGAGGTTTAAAGGTGGAAATAATTATTTTATTTCTTAATTTATATACATTAAAAGAATATTATTGAAATAAGAATTTTAAATGCAGGTCGTTTTCCCCGATATGAAGGACTCAGAATTGATATCATTGATGGAATCTGCCAAAAAGTTATGGGACATCCAACTTCCGATGTTAATGTCTTCCTCTCATCGTAATATAACATGCTTGATTTTGGAGGGTTTTGAGAAGCTAAAATATGTATTTCCATCTTCTCTAGTAAAAAGCTTTGAACAAATTCAACAACCTGAGATAATAGATTGTGAGGTTTTAAAGGAGATTGTTAGAATGGAAGAAGTAGAAACAACTTCTACTTTTGTCTTTCCACGAGTAATTGTTTTAAAACTTGGACACTTACCAGAACTTACATTTTTCTATCCTGGAAAACATACATCGGAGTGGCCGGTTCTAATAAATTTTGAATGTGTATAATTGTGAAAAAGTGAAGACTTTCACTTCAGAACATCTAAACTTCCATGAGGACAGTGAAGAAGCCCACTCTCTTTTGTTAGTGGAAAATGTATGAGTTTCTTTGTACTTTCTTTAATGAACTAGAAAATTGAAAACGTTATTATAATACATAAATTAGATCTCTTTGATTATATGACTAATTAATATCTCTTTTTTCTTTGAAAATTAAATTGGAACTTCTTCAGAGTTAATTAATGAGATAGGTTGCATTGAAAAAATTGTTGTCATAGTTAAATAAGAAAAAGAAAATAAGAAACCAATATTTAATATGTAATTCAAATATAAATTTTTATTTTCAAAAATTAGGTATGCGAAAAAAAATCATAAATTATACTTGATCAATACTTGATCAATTGTTTTAAAAAAGTAGAGTTTTTGGATCCAATGTTAAAGTTACTTGAAAAATTATAAATTATACAAAAAATTTATACATTAGTTTGTCTTCGGCCTTTGTTTCTTGACCCATCAATTCAACTTTTTTTTGTCCTACATTTTTTAAAATAGAAAAAAATTATTGGATGTTGGGTGAAATCGTTAAAAGCTATTTTAATCCCAACTTGATTTTATCTGATTAATTTGTAGATCAATCCAAATTTGGAGGAATTGAGAGTGAGCGAAATAGACAATGTGATGACATGGCAGAGCCCATTTTCAGAAAACTTCTTTTGTAAACTTCAACGTCTTGAGATCACATTCCCATTGAATAAATCAGCAAATGTACCAGTTGGAATCCTTCAGAGATTTAAGAATCTGAAAAAGCTCAAACTATATAAGATTCAAAGCAAAGAGATATTCTTATGTGGAGAGGATGAGAAAACTATCAGGTTGCCCACTTACATAAAAGGTTTAGAGCTGAATAGTTGTGATGAATTGGAGTACCTATGGAAACAAGACTCCAAAATCGCTTCTATTCTTCAAAATCTTGAAGTTCTTGAAGTTTACTGGTGTTGGAAATTGATCAATGTAGGACCATCATCAGCATCTTTCCCAAATCTTAAAGTTCTTACTGTATCGGATTGTGGTGGAATGGTAAATTTAATAAAATCTTCAATAGCAAAAAGTCTGGTGCAATTGACAGAAATGGAAATACGAGGATGCCATATGCTGATCGAAATAGTAGAAAATGATCAAGATGGAGCGGAAGATGAAATTATTTTCACCAAATTGAAGTGGTTGTCACTTACAAATTTACAAAGTCTCGCATGCTTTTGCACTGGGAAATACACTTTCGAATTCCCAACTTTGGAAGAGTTTATTGTGGAAGATTGCCCCTATATGAAGACTTTTTGTGAAGGAGTCTTAAGCACACCAAGATTACAAAAGGTATGGGAATACAAGTGCTTGAATATTGAAAGTTGTTCGGAGGGTGAGCTTAATACAATCATACAACAATTAAACAAAAACGTGGTACGTCCTCATTCATTTATTTTCTTTTTTCTTTTTTGGTTTTTCATGTAATTGTTGTTGCAAGATATATAATTGAGTTGGCTCATAGAAATCCCTCAGGCGAAATTCAAATCGGAAATTTTCTATTTAAGAAAAAAATTTAAATAAAAAAAGTCAAATTCGAGTTTCCATATATGCATACACATTGCATAAAAAAATGAATACATTGGGCTTTCGCTACCTAAAAATGCCCAATAGTTGTTAGGGCCAAAAATCGTCCTTGGCCCCAATAGGTAAATGGGCCCGACACTGAAGAAGCAGCCAAGCCCAATCCTGATATGACCCTACCGGGTTAGGCCCATTCGGTACAATGTGTAGCCGGCCCAGACCACGTGGGCACAGCCTCCTAATCCCAGCCCATTTCCTAAGTCCATGGGCGAGTATAGAGCCCACGATCTCCTCAGAATACTTTCCATTCCTGATCACTTTCCTGTTCGAACTTACTCTCCTAATCAGAATCACCTTCCTATTCGGACACTGGTAAGACAGCTCACTACGGCCCTAATTCTTCTAGGGTTTGCATTAGAGTCATAATAGGACTCCTACTTCTACCAGGATTGAGAGACCAGACAGTGACTATATAAGCAGAGGCCAACCCTCTCACAAGGCACATTCAACCTTCACACCAAGAGCTCTGACTTGAGAGCTTCAAATCACTGCCGTAGTCACAGTCCCCGACTAGACTTCCGGTAACCTTTTATTCCCTAGCCCTCACTATATTAGCCTTTCAGCCTTACTGACTTGAGCGTCGGAGTGCCTACGGCAAACACCACCCTGGTGTTTCCCATTCGCTTCACGCGTGTGTTTCTCTACGTGTACAAGTACAGCAGATCGCTAGTGGCCTCAACCTCACGGGATCAGACCCCTCTTTCCGTACAGGTAGATTTTTACATCTACAGTTTGGCGCCCACCGTGGGGCCTCTAGCAATCATTCGGCTTGACGAATCTTGCTACGTGGAGGAATATTCCATGGCTGACAATCCCGACGATGTTAACTCAGGCCTCGAGGCCAGACTGGAGGCTTTGACCGCTCTCATGCAACAAAACTTGGACAAGGTGGCCGCGCTGGAAGCCGAAAACACATCCATCAGGGTCGAGAACCAGTCGCTAAAGGAGAAAGTAAGTCGATTCTACGACCTCGAGTTTCTGCCCAACCAAGCACCCCCCAATCGGTTCCGCACCACTATCCCATCCATGCAACCTCTCTCCACACCAGAGCATCGACCCTCGGATTCTGGTAAAGGGCTGCGTCAGTTAAACGCACTGGAGCTCGACTACTCCTTTCTGACTAACGGAGATAAAGATATGCCAACAGCGCGCGGTCCAATCGACCCATCCCAACCTCATGATCAAAACGATCCAGCAATAGAGAGCCTGCAGGATCAACCCATCCCCACCATCCCACTTCACCTCCAGTCAACCCAAAAACAAACCCTATCCGGCTCGGCTCACCCTCGCGGGTTGAACGGCCAAACCAAACCAACTCCAGCACTTGAGCCCATCCATCCTGACGGACCGAACGACTACCAGACAACTCCCCTGACCATTCATGTAGGGAAGAATAATAGAACAGTGACAATGGGAGTCATCCAACCAGAAGGGATGAACGAAGACACATGCTACCAAGGAGCGCACGACGGAATGATTTATTAAACTACCCCCCGAGGGATGACCTAACAAAATGTACCAGACCCGGTAAGACGGGATGACTCGATGGTATCCCTTTCCCCTGTGGAACAATTACTGGCCAAGAGGCTGGCCGACGTTGAGGCAGTAATGAGACGCATCCCAGGAATGCCAATCCCAACCAAGAAAAGCAGACCAAATTGCTACGCCGATTCACCCTTTGTGGATGAGATCGCCCTGGCCGACATGCCCCAGAAATTCACCATCCCCAACATGAAACCATATGACGGTACCACCGACCAGGATGACCATATAGCCTCATACAAGTAGCGGATGTTCACTGTCTCCATACCCCGACCGCTTAGAGAAGCCTGCATGTGCAAAAGTTTCGGTTCTAGTTTGTCCGGCCCGGCACTCCAATGGTACACGAACCTCCCGAACGGATCCATCAATTCATTCACTCAGCTTACTGACACCTTTGTGGAACAGTTCGCCAGCAGCAAGAAACTAGAGAAGTTGTTGGCCGACTTGTACCGAGTATACCAACGAAGGGGAGAGCCATTAAAAGAGTATGTTAGCAGATTCAACAAAGAGAAGATCTCTATTCCCTCATGTAACCCCGAGACTGCTGTGGACGCTTTCAGAAAAGGCCTCCTACCGGATAGAGAACTATACAAAGAACTTACAAAGCTAGGCTGCACCACAATGGAAGACGCTCTGGCCCGAGCCGTTATCCAGATAAGGTGGGAGGAAGATGAGATGAACCGAGCTACCCATTCCAGATATGAACCAAGGCGGAGCGACAGAAGCCAGAGCCTAGACCTGTAGAACACCGCTACCAACCTCCAGCACGCAATATGGGTAGAACCAGAAGACCTTATGATCGCCAACCCGCGAGAAATGATAACAGGCATTTCGAATCGAACCAGCACAAAATACCAGAGTATAACCTCAATGTCGAACCAACCCAGGTCGTAGCGATAATGAAAGGAATGGGATCCGCAGTCAAGTGGCCTGGTAAGCTCAATCCCAAGGCGAGGAGAGACACAACCAAGTGGTGCGAGTTCCACAACGACCACGGACACAACACTGCAGACTGTATCACCTTGTGGCTCGAGGTAGCCGCACTTCTGAAGAAGGGACATCTCCGTGATCTACTCACTAACAAGGAAAAGAACACCATTAGCCAGAAGAGCTCCAAACAACAGTCGCCCCCTCCGCGAGAACCCACACCGAAGGGTTTTTGCTCGCTAATCTCTGGAGGATCAGAAATCAGTGGGGTAAGTTACTCATCGGCGAAGCGGTATGCTAGAACCAACCACTACCATGAAGTCTAGTCCATCCATCCGGTCTCGAGGTCATACTCTTATCAAGTAATTCAGTTCGAGGATGACGAACCGGTCACCCTGGCCGCTCCTCACCACGATGCTTTAGTCCTCTCCCTGCAAATAGCCAACATCCTAGTGAAAAGGGTGTTCGTAGATAGAGGTTCTTCAGCAAATATCATATTCCTAGAAGCAGTAAAAGCAATGGGGCTGGAAGAAGCAAATATCAACAAATGACCGACACTGCTAGTTGGATTCAGCTCGGAGTAGAAATACACTATCGGGGAGATCATCCTTCCTATCTATGCCGGCGGAGTGAACAAACAGACCGTCTTCCTGGTGATCGACTGCCCATCTCCCTACAACGTCATTTTAGGCTGCCCCTGGATCCATGACATACGGGCAGTCCCATCTACCTTCCACCAGACGATCAGGTTTCCAACCAAGTGGGGAGTACGGGAGATCAAGGGCGACCCTAAAGCTTGCAAGGACTGCTACAAGAACGCCTTCAAAGGCAAGGGAAACTCTTCATAGCAATTACAGTCTCATCCAACCCCTCGAACCGAGCCTGACCAACCGACTATTGAGGAGTTGGATGAAGTGCAGATACATCCGGACGACCCGGAGAGAAAGACACACATAGGCTCCCGCCTTGAACCTGAGACAAGAGAGAAGTTGATAGAATTTCTCAAACGGAACGAAGACTGCTTCGCCTAGTCCCACGCCGACATGACCGAAATCAATCCAAACGCAATGGTCCACCAGCTCAAGGCAGATCCAGATCACCCACCAGTCAAGCAGAGAAGGAGGAAATTCGCACCTGAGTGAAACTGGATCGTCAATGAAAAGATTAAAAAGCTCCTAAGCAACGGCATGATCAGAGAGGTCCACTACCCCGAATGGCTGGAAAACGTTGTAGTCGTAAAGAAAAAGAACAGGAAGTGGAGAGTCTGCATCGACTTCACTGACTTGAACAAAGCCTGCCCCAAGGATTCTTTCCCACTCCCACATATCGACATGATGGTAGATGCGACCGTAGGGCACGAACTCCTCAGTTTCATGGATGCCTTCTCGGGATACAACCAGATTCTGATGCATCCGGACGACCAGGAGAAGACAACCTTCATCATAGAGAGGAGAACCTACTGTTACAAAGTGATGCCATTTGGACTGAAGAACGCCGGGGCCACCTACTAACGTCTGGTCAACAAAATGTTCTCTGACCACTTAGGGAAGACCATGGAGGTGTACATCGATGACATGCTCGTCAAGTCCTTGATCGCCGAACAACACCTTGACCACCTTAGCCAGGCATTCGCCGTTCTCCAGAAGTACAACATAAAGCTGAACCCAGACAAGTGCTCATTCGGCATCTCATCAGGTAAATTCTTGGGCTATATGGTTACTCAGCGAGGGATAGAAGCAAACTCTGACCAGATCAGAGCAGTCCTCAACATACCATCCCCGACTTGCATCAGAGATGTCCAGCGCCTTGCAGGACGAGTGGCCGCCTTGAGCCGTTTCATCTCCAGATCAGCTGATAAATGCCACCTATTCTTCCATGCCCTCAAGAAGTCCAAGAAGTTTGACTGGAACCTTTTCTGCTAAGAAGCCTTACAATAGCTTAAGAGGTATCTGACCACACCCCCACTTCTTTCCAAACCTGTGGACGGGGAGAAGCTCTACTCTTACCTAGCGGTCTCAGAGACAGCCATCTCGGCAGTGCTAGTTCGAGAAGAAGAATCAAAGCAATTACCAGTCTACTATGTGAGCAAGTCGCTCCTCGACGCAGAAACGCGATACAGTCAACTGAAGAAACTGGCCCTCGCCCTCGCCCTCGCCCTCGCCCTCGTCCATCATCCAGAAAGCTCAGGCCATACTTCCAGTGCCACCCCATTGTTGTAATCACCTCCTTCCCACTCAAGAAGATACTACACAAACCAGAACTATCAGGCCGACTCATGCAATGGACAGTAGAACTTAGTGAGTTCGATATAGCCTACCAATCCTGTACCGCCGTCAAGTCCCAGGCACTGGCAGACTTCACACCAAGCACCACCACCCAGGCCGAAAGAGAATTACTATGCATGAACGACGCACCACCCTCAAAGTGGACTCTCCTAGTAGACGGATCGAGTAATGTTAATGGAAGCGGACTCGGAATAGTACTGATCGCACTAGAGAGAGACATCATCCAGCAAGCAATCTGGTGTGGGTTCAAGTGCACGAATAACGAGGTTGAATATGAAGCCCTCCTAGCTGGACTTTCCTTGGCCAGAGAAATTGGCGCCAAGAGACTAGAAGTGAAGTCGGACTCCCAACTCGTGGTCAATCAACTACAAGGTACGTATCAAGCACGTGATTCAAAAATGACATCCTATTTGAGCATGGTTAAAGAGCTGCAGGCCGAATTCGAAGAGTTCTCAATAGTACAGATCCCCAGAGCTGAGAACAACCATGCCAATGCCCTCGCCAACCTTGGCTCAGCACTCCCATGTTCCTCCCAGTCATCCATTCCCCTCTTATTCATGCAGTGGCCAGCCAACTGGAAGGTACCACCACCGAACAAGTCTCCCGTAGAGGCCATGGGCGTTGAACAAGCCGACAACTGGATGACCCCAATAATAAGATACCTGGAAGACGATGAGCTCCCGGCTGATAAGAACGAAGCCCGCCGACTGAAAGCAAGAGCCGCCAGATTCACCATACATGAGGGCCAACTCCTCAGAAAGTCATTCTCGGGCCCTTATCTGAAATGCATAAGCCCAGAAGAAGCCCAAAGTGTTCTAGCTGAACTCCACGAAGGCGAATGTGGCAACCACACGGGGGGGCGCAGTCTAGCACACCGGGTGATCATCGCGGGGTACTACTGGCCGACCATACACACCGATTCGATCGCTTATGCAAAGAAATGTGACCGCTGTCAGAGGTTTGCTCACGTCTCACACCTCCCACCAAAACGACTCCATTCCATTCTCACACCGTGGCCATTCATAAAGTGGGGAATGGACATCGTGGGAAAGCTACCTACTGCACCGGGGCAACGAGTCTTCATGTTGGCTGTGACAGACTACTTCACCAAGTGGATCGAAGCCGAAGCCTTTGCTCAAGTCAGAGACCGAGAGGTAAAAGCTTTCATCTGGAAGAATGTGATCTGCAGGTTCGGAATACCAAAGGAGATTGTCACCGACAATGGGTCATAGTTCATTAGTTCAGGCTTCAAGGATTTCTGTGATATGTGGGGAATAAAGTTGAGCTTCTCAACACCCCGCAACCCCCACTCTAATGGCCAGGCCAAGTCATTAAACAAGACAATCATGCAGATATTGAAGAAGCGATTACAGAAAGCTAAGTGCGCATGGGCAGACGAGCTACCCGGAATCCTCTGGTTATACCGAACCACGGCTCGATCATCAACTGGTGAAACCCCTTTCTCCCTCACATACGGTTCCGAAGCAGTCATTCCAGCCAAAGTATCAGTTTCGTCCACCAGGCTCCAATGAGCAGACGAGAAATCAAACAGTCAAAATCTTTGCCAGAACCTAGACACTGTGGACGAGCTGTGGGAACAGGCGAGCATCCGCAACGTAGTCTACTAGCAACAGACAGCCTGACATTATAACCGTAGCGTGAGGATCTGCACTTTCAAGATAGGCGACTGGGTCCTTCATATGGTCTTCCAAAATACCAAGGAAATTAACTCAGGCAAACTCGGCCCCATCTGGGAAGGCCCCTACAAGATAATCAAAGAAGCAGGGAAGGGCGCCTACAAACTCCAGACCCCCGAGAGCAAAGACATCAACAACAGTTGGAATGCTACTCACCTCAAATGCTACCACTCCTAGGTGAACCTTGTATTTTTTGAGGATTTGTTTTCATTTGTTTTCATTGTTAAAAAAAAAAAAAAAAGGATGAGTGGGCCTATCCACCTCCTCTTAGACAGTCGGCCTCATGGCCAGATATTTAATGAAGTATTATTCAGAAGTTCTCATCTTAAACGTACGGACACCTTCAAATCGGCCCTGCCCGATGAACGTACGGACATCCTCAAATCAACCCTGCCGATGAACGTATGGACACCTTCAAATCGGCCCTGCCCGATGAACGTACGGACACCTTCAAATTGACCCTGTCGATGAATGCACGAACACCTTCAAATCGGTCCTGCCCGATGAACGTACAGACACCTTCAAATCGGCCTTACCCGATAAATGTACGAACACCTTCAAATCGACTCTGCCCGATAAACGCACGGACACCTTCAAATCGGCCCTGCCAATAAACGTACAGACACCTTCAAATCGGCCCTGCCCAATGAACGTACGAACACCTTCAAATCGGCCCTGCCTGATGAACGTACGGACACCTTCAAATCGGCCTTGCCGATAAATGTACGGACACCTTCAAATCAGCCCTATCCGATACATATGGACACCTCTCAAATCGACCCCGGTCGATGAATTAATCACCTTCGAATCAACCCCGCTCGAGTCATAATGACACCTTTGGATCGGCCTGCCCGATCCAAGACTTGGCACCTTAGGACCGGCCCATTCAACCTAAGAACTGAACTGAAGATGCAACGTCATCTATCTAGGGGATTACACACTCAGTCGGCAAGATCGAATGAATGATTCCTACACCATTGATAAGCAAAGCACCGACCCAGCCCAACATAAGGCCTACATGCCTTACCCATTGGGCCACGCGGAGGTAACATACACAAACATAACACACATACAAGAGAAATAAAAGAACAGTCCATTCATCCAAGGAGACAACGCTAGAAATCAGAGCAGTCAAAGGTGGTATATATGGCATCAAACGCCCCAGTTCAGAATACAAAAAATGGCACAGACGCCAGACAAAAGGGCGTTGCAGGTCCTAAAATACAAAAATAAAAGCGCTAAGCACCCTCAGCATGAGCCTCATCTTCCATCACCAAATCAGTCGCCATGTCCGCACCGCTAGTGCTCGGCCCCGTAGCCTGGTCGCTCACGTCTCCAACACCTGACTGCCTCGACTGACTAAAGTCAGGCGCATGCTCCTCGCCCTGCCCCCCTCCCCCCCCGGATGACCAGTTCCTTCTTCCAACAACTCCTGCATGAGCAGAATGTCTTCATCCGGATCCCAATGAGAGGTCCGCCCTTCCTTGAACTCCAGCATGAGCTCGCCCCAGGCCTTAATGATAGTGTCATCAACAATGGAGATACACTGCTCCCTGAGGGACTCGATCTCTGCGGTCTTCTCGGTCAACTCGCGTCGTAACCTCGCGACCTCGGCCTCATTATCCTTAAGGCGCTGCTGACTCTCCTGCTCAGCCTTCCGGGACGCAGCCTCCCTCTGGCGTAAACCAGTGTTGGCCTTGGATACATCTTGTATCCGCTTCTCTTGCACCACGACAGACTTCCTCAGATGAAGACTGCTAGTGAGTACCTGCACAACAAAACTCAGCAATGAGAACAAAGTCAAAAATAGGAAAATGAACGAGTACTGCCATACCTGAACGGTGCGGGATACACCCCAGTCGGTGCCAGCGACCGCACCCATCTGGTTCAGGTGCGCCTCGTCCGCCGGGAACAAGAAAGAGTCGGCCAGCTTACTCATAGACGTCGCATCAGAATAAGTCGATGTAGTAGCCGGAATCATGATAGTAATGGTCCCGGCCTCCTTATCCACAATGGCAGCCAGGGACGACCCGACTCCTGCGGAAGGCTATTGGCTCGGCAGTGTCGCCAATACGTCCTCGACCCTCACGTCCGCCCTAGCTGACGACTCCCTCCTTCTCTTCTTGCGGCATCGAGTGATAGATTCGCTCGCGCTCGGGACAGTCAACTTTCATCAGTGACTCTGCAAGTGCAAACTCTCCAATGGTTAGTGGGTTCAGCTCGAACTCACCAAAAATGATATGGTTGCAATATCGACTCAGGAGCACATCCCAAGTCTGCTTCAGCGAGGGGAAGGGAGTACCTCTCTGTATCGCCTCTACCCCAGCCCAAAGAATGCTGGTCCTCAAGTTGGACTCTGCTAGCACCACTCGCCAATCCCTCTACTCTAATGGGATGGCTAACACCCTCTGGGTCGCTATGTCCAAGCCATCCCCACTCTAACTAGCCCGATTGAAATCAAGCTCTGCAAACAAAAAACACAATCAAGATTTAGTAATCAAAGTATGAAAGAGATAACTTAGTTCTCATCAGTAACTCGCCAGCCGATCGGGATCTCGCCCGGGCCCCTCTCTCCGAAGACGGCCTGACCCCTCAAGAAGAAGAAGCGGTCTTTCCAGTTCTTATCACTGGATCGTAGGTCGATCACTAAGTGAGACCGATCATGCCTCAAGTTCAACAAGTAACGACCCTTCTCTTTATTGTTCTCCTTCAAGAAGTAAGAATACAGCAGCTCGTGCAACCTAAACCTCACTTGGTTCCAAATGCAAAGGTCCTCCAAAGCCATTAGCAGTCTCCAAGCATTCGGCATAAGCTGAGACGGGGCAATCATGAAGTGGTTCAGCACCTCCCAGACAAAGCGAGGCACAGGCAACCTCAATCCGTCGTGAAACCACTTCTCGTAAACATTGATCCACCCCTTTGCCTCCCAATTAACTCGCTCGTACGACCGCGGTATCCGAATATCAACAGAGCTCGGGATGTGATACAAGGTTCGGATGCGCCATACATCACTATCTTTCAGCACCGGCGGATAGTCTCTAATCAGAATCTCGCTGCCCTACTGGCTCAGCTCTTCCTTAGAGCCACTTCCAGAAGAAGATGGACTATCAACCCCTTCGGAGACTTTCCCACTCCTCCCATACCTGCCCGAGCCACTCGGCCCAGCTTCACTCGACCCTGGAGCAGCAATACTAACTCCACTCGACACGCCCATAGGAACACCCCCCTCGGGCATCATCACTATGGTCGGGGCACGCTCATACTCATCCCCCGAGTCTGTCGCAATCCCGCTCAAACCAGCCGATTTAGAATCCGACATGTTGGCTCAATCACCCAACCCAACAGACCGATCGAAAGAACTCGCCCCTGGCTGCCAAAAACGCTAAGTATCAGCCACTCGACCCGAGACACCGACCTACCGAGATCAGAAAGAGTTGCCACTCGCCCCTCAGTACCAGCCTACCGACCCGAAGAAGCTCAAACTAAACCTTAGTCGACCCTCCCAATAGAGCGACCCAGCTCCTAATTCTCACCTTCTTGGCTCGCCCCACGTGACCGACCCGGCGGATCCCTTATCAAAGTATCCCTTGGATCGCCCCTGGCGACCGACTGGTCGGCTTGAACACTAATCCTAACACAACCACCCGTTCCGTCAGGACGACCGACTGACTCTTTAATCCACTCCGCACACCCCTCCACTCAGTTGGACAGACTGGAGGACCTAACCCCCCAAAATGTCAAGACAGCTTCTTGTTCGGTCAGGAAGACAGACCGAACGAGTCCAAACTAAACCCGACTTTGCCTTCACGAATCTCGTCCAAAACAGCCAAAAACCAACCGGAAAATCCCAAATGCACACCTTTTTTCTGGTAAAATACGTGGCCTAAAACACCTCAAATCCCCCTCAAAGTTCCCAAAAACTTCAAAAATTTTCTCTCTTCTCTAAAAACTCAAATATCTCGGTCTCTCCCGCAAACAAAACCAAAACCAAACGAATAAACAAAACAGCTGAAAGGGAACAGTACTCACCGTAAAGCCGTCCCAGAGACTAAAGAAGGAAACCACCGCGGCTCAGGAAAACTGGAACGAAAACGAAAACTGGAAAAGAAAAAGAAAGGACCAAATTGCAGAAAAAACGCGAATGGAATATGAACGGACCATTCATCAGTTTTTATAGAAGAGGCCTGACAGAAACGGACACGTGGCGGCTTTCCACTGCACAATGGCCAGGACGCCTTTTCGTTTTCTCACCTCGAAAACGAGGAGTCAATCCCCACCGAACGCGTGGTAAACATCCGTGGCACCTAGGAGACTGCAAAACTGTATGAGCTGTACTCCTTCGCCTTATCTTCGCGGTCGAGCAAGTATACTGCTCCCACCTGGTCGATCAGCTTGGGACGACCCGGCCCGAACTCACTATATTGAAAAGAAAAGAGGCCTCGCCTTCTCATCCTTCCGTAGCGGACGAACGAACAGCTAAAGGTCAAGGCTCGCGTATCCGTTCCACTCGATCGTCCGCTCCTCCTGACCGACTCAGCTCTTTGAAACACTCACAACGTCCCATGCTTCTCTAGCCCAGAAGGTCCGACCGACTGATCGATCAGCTTGGAACGGCACGTTTCGGCCCCCTTCAGAACAAAGAGGTCTCGCCTGTTCGTCCTTCCGCTGCGGACGAACGAGAAACCTATAGTCAAGGTTCTCGTATCTCATCCACTGGGTTATCCACACATACCGACCGAGCGTGATTTTAGATCAATGAACTTCCTACCTCGCTCCACCCGGCATGCCGAGCGAGCATCTAGGCTGTGGAATGATCTTCCCTCTCCAATCGGTCAGACGTATCGAACGATCCCATGAGCTCCGGAACTTGGTTCCCTTACCCTTCGGCTCCTCATACCATTCTATCATGCCTACTTCGGGTCATGTATGGATACCGAACGACCCCGAGACAATCATCTGCAGGATCAGCTACACCAACAACCGGTCATCCTAGAAGGATGACCAAGCACCCATCGGTCGCTTCCTACTCTCTGACTCAGGAAACTCTTAACTCAGAGAGTGGGGGGCAAACTGTTAGGGCCAAAAATCGTCCTTGGCCCCAATAGGTAAATGGGCGCGACACTGAAGAAGCAGCCAAGCCCAATCCTGATATGACCCTACCGGGTTAGGCCCATTCAGTACAATGTGTAGCCGGCCCAGACCACGTGGGCACATCCTCCTAATCCCAGCCCATTTCCCAAGTCCATGGGCAAGTATAGAGTCCACGATCTCCTCAGAATACTTCCCATTCCTGATCACTTTCCTGTTCGAACTTACTCTCCTAATCAGAATCACCTTCCTATTCGGACACTGGTAAGACAGCTCACTACAGCCCTAATTCTTCTAGGGTTTGCATTAGAGTCATACTAGGAATCCTACTTCTACCAGGATTGGGAGACCAGACAGTGACTATATAAGCAGAGGCCAGCCCTCTCACAAGGCACATTCAACCTTCACACCGAGAGCTCTGACTTGAGAGCTTCACATCACTGCCGTAGTCACAGTCCCCGACTAGACTTCCGGTAACCTTTTATTCCCTAGCCCTAACTATATTAGCCTTTCAGCCTTGCTGACTTGAGCGTCGGAGTGCCTACGGCAAACACCACCCTGATGTTTCCCGTTCGCTTCACGCGTGTGTTTCTCTATGTGTGCAGGTACAGCAGATCGCTAGTGGCCTCAACCTCACGGGATCAGACCCCCCTTTCCGTACAGGTAGATTTTTACATCTACAACAGTCATTCAAGATTATCTGCAAAATAATTAAGAACACTGAATAGAAAAAGAATTGTAATTTCCAATCTTTAATGAAATATAAATTTAATAATACAATAGCAACAACTACGATTATTATGTCGAAAAAGTAGATGAATGAAAAATTTAGTTATTGAGAAACAATCAGCTTTTCGTTTGAAATTTTGAATCTTGGCAAAATAAGTTTTTCATAACAAATTTAATTAACATTTAGCTAGAAACAAATATTAGAGTTTTGAAATTTCATTTAATAGGAAATACAAAAAGGATAGAAGTTTAAAAAGGACAAGATAAACATTTAATTGGATTAAATGGAGTAAATATTTCATTAAATGACATTTAAACTGGAACCTTAATTAGTTATTAAGGGAAAACTTATTAAAGTACTTAATTAGTAATAAATATGAATGTACTTAATAAAGTTTAATTCAATGAGAAGCTTATGTCAAAAGCCTCAGCTGCTTACCCCTGCAGTCGCCTGCATGCTTGCCAAGAGGGTTAATTGTGCAAAAAGCCCATGGACATAAATAAAATTATTACTCCCATGTTTCCTGCTAAACATACATAGTATTGTGTGATATTGTTTATGGGAAACATTAATTTTAACATGCTTTACATGATTGATCTTCAGGTTGACCAGTTTTCAAGCGATGTCTGGGAAATTGAAACCCCTTGAGTTCAGGACGAATGAACAAATATTCCAATTGAAATCTTACAGAGATTTTCTCAAGTGGAAAGGACGACAGTTATGCTAGGATTTTATCACAAATACAAATTCTACAAGTGTTTACATGTTGCAAGTTGACTGCTCTAGTGCCATCTTCAGGATCTTTTGAAAACCTGACAACTTTGAGAGTATGGCATTGTGATGGATTGAAAAACTTAATTTCATTCGCAACTTCCAAAAGTTTGAAGTAACCAAAACAAATTATGTGAAATGATGACAGGAATTGTTGCAAATGAGGGAGATGTAGAGAACAACGAAATTGCTTTTAGCAACTTGTGGTCATTGTCGATTGAAGATTTAAAAAGTTTCACATGCTTCTGCTCTAGAAACTACACCTTCAGATTCCCATCTTTGACAACAATAGATGTGGAAAGATGCCCCAAGATGAAGACTTTTTCTGGAGGAGTTTTAAGCAAACCATATTTAGACGTTTACGGCAAGTATGGTATAACATGGAGTATGAGGAAGAGAATTATGGCCTAAATGAAATCATACAACAATTACACAAGAAGAGTGGTACGTATTAATTTACTTAAAACTCAATGTGTTGTAATTTGTGAAAATTATAGAATGTTCAGAGTTGTGAGAAATATTTGGTCGAACTCCAATGCAATCTGTGGAATAAGGCCTCTATATACGTGGTTTGTGAAAAAGAAACTTTTTTTTTTTTTTTTTTTTGGGTGTGTGTGTGTGTTACAATGGGCTAAGATGTGACACATATTTGCCTCTTTTGAATTGTAAATAAAAGAAGAAACAAGAGTTGGTCTTTGGGTCGGAGAGACACATGCAACGCACGGGAAGGTGATGAAAACAGTTTTTTCCGACAACTCCCATTTTCTCTATTTGAGTGTTTTCTACTAAAATCTATCTTGTTAGGATGATGATTGTTGATATTGTTGTAGCCTCTTGTTTTATCTATAGAAGAAATCGTTGTACTCATTATTTACTATAGTGGAAGTTGAAATTGGACTAGGGTCCCGTGGTTTTTCCCATTTGGGTTTTCCACGTAAAATCCGTATCTTGCTTACGATTGATTGATCTTGTATTTTGCTGGTGGTTTGATTTATATTATTGGACTAATTTTGCGAACCCATTTAAATCACACAAAGAGGGAAAAATTATTTGCTTTGCTTCCGGTTTTTTCCCAAGAGAACGCTGGACAATTTCTTGCCATTTTCTAGTTGTTGGATTCATTACTCAAGTATGAATTATGTGGCTATGGATGTTAACTGATTTCTGTGTGTTTCACAAATTTCTGGCATATTATGATACTATTTATAATTGTATTTTCATTTATTTGAAAACCTGAAAGACAAGGAAACAGACACAAAACATTGTTGAAATTTTTGGTTTTCACTGTTGTAAAAGTGTCCAAGGATTTGATTGTTTAAACTTTAAAAAAATGAAAAAGAAATCAATTATAGCTGTTATTGCTGGTGCTTTCATTCCAAATAATTTTATGTTTTTGAATTGTAAAATGATCACCTGTATTTTAAGTTCATTCAGCAATTTCAAAATCATTTTGGTCATGAAGGGTTTAAATAGAGTTTGTTTGCATGCTTATGTGTGGGCTGCCGGCTGCGGTTTCCGAAGCTTTTCCAAGTATTTTGTGCTATTGGCATTGAATTTTGAGTTGTTTATGTATATAGATCTTTTGTGGTCCTTTAGATGGATCCTAACTTTTTTGGACAGCTTGTTTACTCTCTTGTAATCAAATTTACGTTGGAAATTGTGATATACATATTTGGCCTTTCATATAGACAGCAGGCAAAAAGAGATTTCATGAGCTGGGCAAGCAGAAATTTTAAGTTTTATTCTCCAATAATATTGTGAAAGAGTCTTGCATTGATATTTTTTGCATACGACCAGTTTGAAAGGGTATGACATGTTAAATGGGCTTGTTTAGTAACTGCTCACTGACTAAGTTAGTCCTAGTAATTAATTGGTGATCATGTTTGATGTAGTTTTTCTGAGCTATAAATGTGATACTTTCTAAGTTCCAACTCTTTTTGCTGTTAAATTCTTTGTCATTGTTTTCATTTATTTACAGAAAAATAAATAGTGATTGTGTAGGCCTCATAAGTAAATTTAGCACTTAATGATGAATCTGAAGTTTTAGTAGTTGCTGATACTTGCACAAATTTTACAATGGAAAGTGTTGGTGGTGGCAATGCGTTCAATGCTAGCATGCTTTGAAATTTGGCAGCAGTGTTACAATTGGTGATGAAAAGAAGTCTAAAATTCGTATCTCGGAGCTTTCGAGGGAAAGCATCATCAGTATTCACCACCTCCTCTTTGTCAAAGTAGAGAGACAAATACAGTTCTGGCATATCCCCTTCAGTTAAGGTTGTACAAATACAGTTCTGGCATATCCCCTTCAGTTAAGGTTGTAAATTGTTAATGCCTTGTACTGTCTAGTGCTTTTTATTTCTTATTTATATTTAATAGTATGTTTGGACGGTAAAAGCATCTTTCATTCAAATCCTATTTCCAAAATTTATACAATTATACAAGTACACTCCCTTCCCTCCATGAGGTCGAAACAGATCCCACATGATAAATTACATGTTACAGGAGCTTGTACACTCAATATATTTTTTTTTTTTAACTAGTTTTCGCCATCACGAAACAATTTACTCAAGCTCAGCTTTCTTCTTATGAAGCTCATCAAGATAAGGAATTTATTGTATGGGTAAATTAATTTCTTTTTTTCTTTTGGTAGACAAATGACTGGCTGCAAGATTTACATTGATTACCGATACATACCCAGTCACTCCCCTTCAGTTGTACCTAAACAGAACCCAGCAACAACCAACTCCCAAACACACAATAATCCACGCAAGTCACAAATGCAGAAACGCAGATATGAGAATGAAGAACAATCAAGCAAATACTGTTTTATATATATAACTAGGTAGAATTCCAGCTACTACACCCGATAACTCAACCTAAGTTACCAACACAATTCAGTAACGAAATTAACAAGAAGAAAACAAACAAGAACCAAAATTACAGTAACCAGCTAGACTTCGAGGGCCAGCACCTCCCCTCCCAATTTCCCCCTTTTACTTTTTGGATGCCTTGAACATTCTCTGTCATCCTAACTTTAACATCAAACGCATCAAGGCTGACAAGGGTATAGTTCACTGAAACAGCTCAAAACCAACTATATTACTGTTATGTAACTAGTTTATGCAAGTCTTATGATTTCCATTTGTCCCTCTTTCAACAGTTGAGCAACAACCGAGCCAAGGTTATGCTCAATATATGGATGTTTCGATTTCATTAATAGACATAACTTGCTAGGAGTAACAGGCATCTGTTTGGCTTTTATCACCAGAAAAAAAAAAAAATGCAAATCAGGTTAAAACTCACCGAATGTTGTGTTATAAATAACAAAGATACAATTTAAGTTAAAGAAAAATTGGAGCAGTTTTTACCAATTTCAAGAAACCTAGTTATAGAGTTCATTTCCTGTGGCTTACAATCCTCATGCATATAAAGATGGATAATGTAAATAAAAAACAAACAACTTATTGCAACGATGGCAAGCTGCTGAGCATTCAATTCATGCTTCTCAATACTTTTACTTGGAAAGGAAATGAATCAATACTTTTACTTGGAAGGGAAATGAATCAAACTTAAAAATTTCACAAGTACCTAACCCAACGAAGAAGTTGTTTTATGATTGAAAAAGTTGGAAGAAGTTTCAAAAATCTAGGCAGCGTACCCAAGACAATGAGACATGAGGGAATGTCAAACAAAGACTTTATTAACTCAAAAAAGGTTGAAAAACAGAGATGTCTTATATTATCGACATTCTACTCTTCAGACCCAATGATGCATAATTCACAGGCAGAAACAAGGATCAAAATGAAGGTCACAACAAGCTCTACATTGTCAAAGAGATCCATAAAGAACTTATAAAAGAACACACAGTTTGCATGAATTATACCTCTATCAATGAAGCATCGGAGCTTTCGGACTCCTTAGACATGAAGCACAATCTGATTTTCATCATATCATATATATACAACAAATAGTGCGTATCTTCTCTGGCATATCTGTCATCGCAAGTAAAATCAAATTGTTCAGATATGCCAACCCCCAAATGTAAAATACTTTTCAATGTTAGCAAATGCAGATACATTCATTAGCAACAGAAGTATCTGCACTTTATTTTCAAGAAATCAATATCAGAAAAGCAGAAGTTAGAAACAAAAAAGAGAAATAGAAGGCCAAACTTACCTGAGCATCTCATTGGGAAAGGGGCGTAATCTTCAATCTGCATTCTGATATCTGCAATGTGTTGACTGATCAACCTTAGCAGAAAGGAAGGATTGAAAGTAAAATTGAAACATGTAACTCCAAAAAAGTGCTGTAGAAGATACTCAAAACTATTTTTTCCCAATAGATCCTTGAGGCCTGACATAAAGTCAAAGAGAAATTTCACCATCACTTCACTCGTAAATCACAATAACAGCATCGTAATACTTGAAATAAACTAAGAACACATTAGGCAAGGAAAATTTAAAAGGTCAGAAGCATAACAAATAGCATCATCAAAAGGGGAAAAAGAAAAAAACAGACCACGTATTGCGAATACATCAATATGCATAGTTGACAAGAAAACTACTTTAGTAAAATCGACTTGCTACATACATATTCTTTTTTACTGGAGTCAGAAACTAATAATGCTGCTTTTTGAAGCCAAACTTCGACTAAAAAAAAATTCAAATGAATTGAAAATACAAAAGCATAATATGAAACAGAACGTCAGCCTAACTAATTCAGTAGCAAGCAAGTTTGAGCATCATTAATTGCAAATAAGACGATATGTGATATCTTAAATCGAAAATTCCCAATAAAATCAAATATGAGAAATTCAATTTAACTCAAAATAAAATCCTAATGCCAAAGTCTCATTGAAGCCATACAATATCCAGATCTGCTCCATGCATGACCTAATTACATTAAATTATTATCATTAAATAAAGTAGATATGTCATAAAGCCAAAAGGTAGTGTGGTTGAAGAGAAAATCCTTTTTCTGGGTAGGGTATTCGAAAACTTCCCAAAGATATGGGCCCACGTGGAGGCGAAGTTTTCACATATCTACGACAAAATCTTCAGTTCTGGTAGAAATTTGTATCAGGCAAGTCAATCCTTGGAAAGATCGATATTGATTATGCTCCAAATCGACCTAGAGAAAGGTTAAACAAATATTACAACATTTTCATATTTACTTGAGGATCTCCCTTTCTCATGAAGTAGAAACTAATACCGGGTTTATTTCATCCATATTTGCTTAAGGATATCCTCTTGCCATTAAGGAGAAACTAATACCAATATTTTTTTTTTTTTTTTTTTTTTTTTTTTTTTTTAATTCATATTTGCTCAAGGATCTCCTTTTGTCACGAAGTAAAAACTAATGGCCTAATGCCAGCTTTATTTCATGCTAGAGAGAAAAAAATGAAGATGTAGTCAAGTGTGCAGTCCCGTGTCAAGATACTAGACAAATTCCTTACGCATACAAAACTAGCACCAAGAAAAAGTAGACAGTTTATATTATTAACCTGACAGGTAGATCTCAAAGGGTGTTTTTTTTTTTTTTTTTGGTGTTGGTGGGGGTGTGGTGGTGCATTTTGCTAAACACCTCATTGTTTACCATATCACTTAAAGGATTGGGATCTTAACTACACTATATCCCCAAGTATAATAGTTTTTTGCAAATAAAGTTCTCTAGAAATGTAGAAATTAAAGATGCTGCAAAGATGAAACTAATATGGTAAATTTTTTGGCTAAGTACCCCACGTCAATGTACCAATTAAAAATAAATCAGCAGTCAGACTTTACCGCAAACTCATTTACACTCCACAATTTAGCAGCTAACTCCTTCAAATCTTTAACTTCTTCCACAAGCTCGAATGGTGTTTCCTCCAGTGATGTGGGTTTTACAGGTTCAACATCCCCTATATCTTTATCCACATAATCCAAAACAGAGAGACTCTCCTATACCCACAAAGGAACAAAAATAAGCAAAAGTATTATACATATATTCTGGCAAGGATGAAACAATAAATACATATACAGATAGCGTGAGAAATTTTTTAAACTTTGTTATAGTCGAATGAGAATGAGAACAACTATGACATACCATGAAAATCCAAAGTAAAGAAAAGCATCAATATCTAACCATCCTTCCACCAAATAGAAAATGGGAGAAAATTTTAAAACTATTAATCACATAATGGTAGCATTTAAGGAGTGAGTTATAGACTTGAACCAGTAGGGCAAAGAGAATTCGATATAGACATATCAAGTCATCTTTAAAAGATCTAGGCTGTATCCAAGAAACATCATCATACGACTACAAATCAACATCACTTGCATCTACATACTACCTAGCATTATCCAGGATAACATCCCCGCAATAAAGCCAAAACCTAGAGTTTTCTATGGTCACAAAAATTATTTGAATAAATGATTCTGAGAGTGAATAAAGATACTCGGTATTAGAATTCGAAGACTGAAAAGAACATGTTTTTCCTAGACCTCAAAAGCTTCTTCTGTCCAGACACAAATTACTCTCCTAATCAAAGCAAATACTAACGAATAAACCAACTGAAACCCATCTTCATTTCCCCATAAACCAACTGAAACCCATCTTCATTTCCTCTCTCTCCCTGACTTTTCTCAAATTCATCAAAAGACGCATTGTCCAAGACGCCTTCGTTTACATTAACAAGCCAATCGTAGGCATCAAAAGCTTCTTCTGTCCAGACACTAATTACTCTCCTAATCAAATCAAATACTAAACAATAATTCGCAAAAAAGAAATGAAAAAAATAATTAAAAAACTAACCAGAGGATGAAGAAAGCGCTGATTATCCTCACTCCTCTGTAACCAAACATGCTGAAATGGTTGGTTCAAATTATTCATCAAGATACTATACTTCTCTTGACGTCTCTTTATAGAGCATATATGAAACGGCATTTTGCTCTCTCTTTCTTTTCCTTCACTTTCAGATTCACCGAGTCACCCTGCACCTTCACCCTACTCACTGAGTCACCACCACCACTCACCACTCACCACAGACACAGACTCTCCCTTCTTATTCTTCCCCTAAGCCAACTGAAACCCATCTTCATTTCCCCTCTGCTTTCATCCCACCCAGTTTTCATAACGTCGTCGTTTACATTAAATTTCAATAAAATATTAAATATTAAAATGTAAATTATTAATTAAAAGAAAATTTATTAATAATTAAATACATCAAAGGAATGATAAATAAGAAAATGTTCTTTATGTGTTTGTCATTGGAATGATTATTTACTATTTAATTAAAAATATCATACAAAAATAAAAACTGTTGTGTGTGATTTTTCTATTAAGTTCCGAGAAGTTAGAAGCCCGCAGGGATGTAGTTCGACCTAAAATTAGTTCAACTCAGTACTTGTCCGACCCAGTATAAGCTCGTCGAGATATAGCTCAACCCAGCACAAGCTAATTACGACCAACCCTAGCAATTGTTCGACAAATCACAGATAAGCTCAAATCTTGGATATTTCGGAAGAGATCATATCAACAGCAATGATGGCACGATCTTAGCGCATAATCACGAGAATATCATAATTGTAATTTGAATTTGATTGCAATCTCGATAATTTCTCTTTTATCCTTTTTTACAAATTTGTATATAAACCCCCTCCAACGATAAGAGAGGTGTTACCAAATTATTCTAGGCAGAACTTATTGTTATTCTTGTAATCTATCAAAAGCAATAAGTTAACAGTAGATGTAGGCTTAAGTTTTAACTTCCTGAACCACTTTAAAAATTGTTTGTGTTTTTTACATCAAAAGCTTGAATGGTGTTTCCTCTAGTGATGTGGGTTTTACAGGTTCAACATCCCCCAGTGGGACAAAACTTGATCAATGAAAAAAGAGTACAGTGCACATATGTCTAGTACAACAGACAGTACAAAAAACTCTCCCTAATCAATGCTTCTCTTGATCAATGCTCCCCCTCATAATGGTAGAATTAATTTAGTAATTTATTGAGCCGTCGCATACCGATGTTATACACTAGCTTTTCAAATGTTGATGTCGGTAAGGCCTTAATGAATAAATCTACAAGATTATCACTGAAGCGTATTTGTTTGACATCAATCTCTCAATTTTGTTGGAGTTTGTATGTGTAAAAGAATTTCGGTGAAATATGCTTGGTTCCATTCTCCTTTGATATATCCTTCACCGACTTGAGCAATACACACTACATTGTCTTCATTTATAATTGTGGGAGCATCTGAGATACATGGCAATTTGCATGTACTTTCAATATGATGAATGACGGATCTTAACCATACGCATTCTCAGTTGGCTTCGTAGAGCACAAGAATCTCAGAGTGGTTGGAGGAAGTGGCAACCAATGTTTGTTTTGTAAAACGCCATGATATTGCAGTACCATTATAAGTGAAAGCATATCCCGTTTATGAGCGGGCTTTGTGGGGATCAAAAAGGTACCCAATATTTGTATAGCCAACTAATTTAGGATTATTATCGGACTTCCTTAGATAAAATAATCTCAAGTCTTTTGTTCCACTGAGGTAACGAAAGATATGTTTGATCCCATTCCAATGTCAACGAGTTGGTGTAGAGCTAAATCTTGCCAATAGATTCACTGCAAATGCTATGTCTAGTCTCGTACATTGTGCTAAACATAATAATGCACATATTGCGTTTAGATACGGTACTTCATGACCAAGTATCTTTTCATCGTCTTCTTTCCTTCTTAGGATCAAGAGACCAAACTATCATTGGGGCTTTTCAGTATAATTTGATTGATGGAGCAAAATTCCATCTAAACAATGCTCAATCTGCAGGCTGAGACAATACTTTGTTTTTCCCAAATCTTTCATTTCAAATTCTCTTTTTAAGTACTCAACAGCTTTTGTGACCTCTTCAAGAGTCCCTATTAAGTTCATGTCATCAACATATACTACCACAATTGCAAATCCTGATTCTGACCTTTTTATAAAGACACACGTGCATACAGGATCATTGATGAATCCTTCCTTAATAAGATATTTACTAAGATGATTATACCACATTCGTCCTGATTGTTTCAACCCATATGACAATCTTTGCAATTTTATTGAATACATGTTCCTTTTATTTGCTTTTGGCACTTTAAATCCTTCAGGGATTTTCATATAGATATCAGTATCTAGTGTATCATATAAATACGCAGTGACAATGTCCATGAGACGCATATTGAGTCCTTCTGAGACTAATAAACCAATCAAGTGTCGAAATCTGATAGCATCCATCACTGGTGAATACGTCTCATCAAAGTCAATTCTAGGTTTCTGCAGGAAACCTTGAGCCACTAGTCTAGCCTTATACCTAGCAATCTCATTTTTCTCATTTCGTTTCCTTCTGAATACCCACTTGTACCCTACGGGTTTCACCTTTTCAGGCGTTTGGACTATAGTTCCAAATACATTACGTTTAGCTAAGGAGGTTAATTCTACTTGAATTGCCTCTTCCCATTTTGGTCAATCATGTCTCTTTTGACATTCATCAACAAAACATAGCTCAAACTCATCATTCATAACTTTAGTAGCTACTGCATATGAAAATATGTTATCAACAATAGTTGTTTCAAGATTTCACATTTCTTTACTATAAGCATAGTTTATAGAAATTTCTTCATTTCTATGTTCTTGCATTCCTTCAGGGATTCGTTCCTCTTTAGGGGTTTGTATCCGTTTAGGGATTGTTAACTCTTTTGGAGTTAGTTTAGGAGATGTGGAATTGTCAATTATTCCAACATTGTCAATATTGGCACCTATTTGATTTTGTCATTTCGATTTCTAGGAACAATATCCTTGGCTCCAATAGGCCTACCATGCTTATGGCGTGTAACAGATGAATCAATTACTGCCCGCATAGACTGTTCATTAGTAACATCAATCCTTACTGGTGTATTCATAGCAGGAATATATGATTTCGTTATTTTTGTTGCATCTGTAAATGCATCAGGCATTTGGTTGGCAATATTTTGCAAATATGTTATTCTTTGCACTTCAATTTCAGATTGAGATGTACGAGGGTCTAAATGAGACATAGAATTTACTTTCCAAGAAATTTTAGGTCTTACTTTAGGAGGCTTTACCTTTCCCCTTAAAAGAGGAAATATTGTCTCATCAAAATGGCAATCTGCAAAACGTGCAGTAAACCGATCACCCATCAGGGGCCAAGATATCTAATGATGGATGGCGACTCATAGCCAACATATATTCCCAAATGACGTCGGGGTCCCGTATTGGTGCGTTGAGGGGGTGCAATTAGAACTTGCACAGCATAACCAAAAGTTCTTAAATGGGATATATTAGGTTGCTGTCCAAATACAAGTTGTATTGGAGAGTATTGATGATATGCAGTGGGTCTTAGGCGAATTAACATTGTAGCATGTAAAACAGCATGAGCCCAGACAAAAATCAGTAATTGCGTATATAGCAGCAAAGTTCTCACAATTAATTGGATACGCTTTATAAATGACTCTGTCATACCATTCTAGGTATGTACATATGGTACTGGGTGCTCAACATCAATTCCCATTGCCGTACAATAGTCATCAAATGTCTTTGAGGTAAACTCAGTAACATTGTCCAGACGTATTGCTTTAATTGGGTAATTTGGAAAGTGTGCCCGTAATCTGATAATTTGTGCCAGCAATCTAGCAAAGGCAATATTACGGGTTGATAGTAGAAAGTCACACAAAACAATTCAATTGCTTATATCCCACAGCCATCCACTCCTTGTTTTGTTGTAATCACCATTGTGCATTGTGTTGTCCTGTTGTTGTCTCTGTTACGATTCTCAAGAAATTTGAAATCACACATAAGCTCTGTCTTACCCACAAACATATGTAAACAATCAAATATCACTTACAGAAGCAAATTTGTTCTTCTCATCATCCTTGTGACTAATTAAATCATGAAATGCAGCTATAAAACTGTCCTAATATCTTTACCAAATTGATTGCTGCTATGCGTGAACAATTCTAATCCCATTATGTTTAGACTAATATTGATATGCTGGTGATATCTTAAGTTTTTCAAGGATTTGTTTGGACTGCTTTGAACATTGAGTGGTTTGATATCTCTACACTGCAGGTAGCTCAGAAACTTCCGGGAAGCTCATCCAAAAGATCTTGAGCTACAGAAATTTGTCCTGTCGAAAACACACAGCAGGTAAGTATTTTTAGTTAATGCATTTTACCTTATACACAAAAGGTGAATTATTTCATGCATTAAAACAATGGTAGCAGAAAGAACACAAAGTCTTACTCATAGCCAGATCATATTAATTAATGATAAATCATATGATACATCTATGTGGGAATCAATAAACTCCTAAGCATACAGCAGCTACAGAATTACAATTGGTAATTATCTAAATATCTATCAACCTAAAACGTTATATGATTATATAGAAATATTTATTTTACTTTCAATCTTCAATGATAAAAACTGCAATCAGTTCGTAGTTCAGAGTCACCATGCTTTCACTTTCGATATATTTTGCATAGGATTACAGAATGTCACAGTTTTTAAAACTGATTCGGGTCAAACATCAAGGAATAAGACCTCTGTGTAGTTTGTGAGGCATCGCAGTTCATGTTCCTGTGCTTTAAGTCGGACGATAAAAGTGCCTTCGCTTTTCATCTCCATTTTTCTGCTTTTGTAATTTTCTTAATTCATTGTGATGTTGCAATTATCAGTTCAATTTTTTTTTTCAAAGATAAACTATCATCAATTTGGTTTCAGACTATTAGAGGGCCTTCAGTTCATCCTCATTGTTCTGCTTTTATCTTTTCCTCCATGGTGAGGTTGCTTCTTTGAAAGTGTTACGGCAGTCTATTTCCCCCGTTTTGTCATTTCAGGTTTAATACTGGAAAGTTCCTTCACATTTTCTAGTTGACGCTGAAATGTTTAACCGTTTGATCCTGAAATTCCCTGAAATGAGGGAGGGACTGACCAACAATTTGTGAAGAAGCCACGTTGATGATCTCCTCAAATTATTTGCAGATAACCTTGTAGTTCACATTCTGGGACAGCATATCTGAAGAACATAGCCAAAATACTCATTATTCTTACTGCTAATCTAATTATCCAATTATTCGGTCGTAAAAATTCTGTCCTAATTCCTTTACTTTAATGCTACCCTATGCAAACAGTTTGATCATTGATTCTTTGATCAGCAATTCCAGATAAGATGATTTATCTAAGGAGATGTTTTTTGAATGGTAAGAAGAAATCATCCAATTGTAAAGAAAATCACAGAGAATCACGGCATATTCACCATCTATTTTATCACAGATGATTGAAGATTATTACATAACTATGTACAAATTTTATAATTAAAGCTAAAAATAAAAGCAATTTGGGTCTTCTTATAGTGAAAATGTAAGCGAAAAAATTATTCTCATTATGAAGAGAGGACGAGAAATATACTAGGATGCTCACAAAGACTAAATATTTGAAGCAAATGCTCTTGCCCAAGAACGTATATAAACAATCAAATATTATTAACAGAAACAAATTTCATTGTCTAATCAAATTATCAATGTATCCATCCTAAATTTTTTACCATCTAAATTGCTACTACATATGAACAGTGCAATCCTCTGATTTTGGAGTTTTATAAAGCAGGTGTTTGGGCCCCGTGGCTTGATATCACTACATTGCATGTAACTCAAAAACTATCCAGACAGCTCTTCTAAAAGTGCTTGAACAGCAGAAATTTGTCCTTCTGTACAAAACACAATCAAGTTGTTAACTAAAGCATTATACGTTATACCTTGAGAAGAAATTTTTGTTCAAGCTCACAAATTAGAATCCAGAGTCTTATATTATCAAAACAATCTAATGGAGTAACCAAGCAACGTTTGTAACAAGTTTTGCACTTGAAAAGCATGTAAAAAGTAATAATGGACTATTTAAGATGAGAGAGGTGCAATATGCACTCACTTTGAACTTCTCGCATAGGAAAAAATTGTACAACAACTCGCGTAGCTACCCAACCTGTATAACTTTCTGATCGGTTGCCATTATCAGCATCAAGAATCTGAAAATAAGTAATTGCTTAGACAATGTATAGTAAACTAAATATTCCATGGGGTTGGTTGAGTTAGAAGAACAACGGTGTAATAAGTTATAACTACATTTACCGTTATAATGAGCCACACAAAAGGAAAACTGATAAGTTAGATTTTAGTTAATTTTTACAAAAGTAAAAAAATAAATAAAAATGAAATCACCACTGTCCCTCTTCAAGACTTACTTTATCAACAAAACCCACACAGACGGTTCTTCACAATCCTTTACCTCTATCCTCCATACTCAGAAATAAAAAACAAACCTGAATTGATCAAGGAGAGATGGATGATTGAGAGAGGGAGGTGGCGGTAGTGGGTGAGGAAGGGAGAGAGGGGCTAACAATTGTCAGAGATGGAGGAAGGAGCGGCAGATGTGGCTGAGGGATGGACACAGGGCTGATGATTGTCTAAAGTAACAGAAAATGTCTGACATCTGACAAACGGTAAAAGGTTCTGCATAATTCCTAGTACCTAAAGAGGTTTTTCATGTTTGACCAAACCTCAAAGTGTGTCAAGTGATAATTCCATATTAAATATAAGCTTTTCCTGTTTGGCGACTCATCATGCAATTGCAAGTTAGACAGACTTGTAAACACAGGAAACCTTTTTTTTTTTTTGGGGGGGGGGGGGGGGGGGGGGGGGGGGGTGTTTTAAGTGGAGTGTAAATAGCACATGTATCCGTTGAACAAGGGGATCCTTCAAAGTAAAAATGCCACGTGATATATCTAGGAAAATACTCAAAAAAATAAAAAAATTAACTTTGAGTACATGTTGTTATCCCCAATTTGGAGGCCTTGAAACTGAATGGAACTCATGAGAAATGAGGGTGATTAATCATTAATGTGTCTGTGATTTTAGAGATGCAGAGTGCAAAGAGATATAATAATAATTAAGTGAAATATATTATATATATAGATTATTGAAATTTGTTGATAAGATGTATTTAGAAAGAGGTCTAATAAGATAATAGGTATAGGACCAAAGCATTAAAAAAAAAAAATGCAACTATTATATATTAACATTGATGCAACACATAAAACTAAATATAAACTCATACGACAAAAGGAATATAGATGGTAGGCATGGCAATGTTCCCCGAGATTTCGGGGACCCGTCCCGCCCCGCCCCATGTGGGGCTGGGAAGCCCCGGTTTTTTTGGGGATAGGGGCGGGGGTGGGGGGTGTTTTAATCCCCGTCCTCGGGGATGGGGCAGGGGTGGGCGATACCTTTCCCCCGGCCCGCCCCGTATATAATACATAAAATTAAAAAAATGTATATATATATTTACTTTTCACTAATATCCTTATATTTCACCTAATTACACAATTATCCTTCCTATATAAACCCATATTTTTCTAATTCCCTCACCCTAAACAATTGAACAAGAACAAACCTTGACCCATATTTATGTATAATTAATTATGTTTAAACGATTAATTTAAGTGTTTGTCATGTGGACGAGAATTAACTATTGTGTTTAGTAATGCTCAAATTAATTTATGTTTATATAAAATTAACGGGGCGGAGACGGGCCTCCAAAATTCCCCTTTGGGGCGGGGAAGGGGAATTCTTGTCATCCCCGTAACGGGGATGGGGCAGGGGTGGGGAATGATTTTGAGGGTGGGGATGGATACGGTGAATGAGATCCCCGCCCCGCCCCGCCCCGCCCCATTGCCATGCCTAATAGATGGTGACCATCCTGGGAAATAAATGAGTATTGAGATTTGAGAGCCATACATATAATGAGCTTGTAAATTTAAGAACGCTGAAACTGAAGCTTAATTCTATTATTTAGTCACAGGAATTACAATGGTTCAAGAATGTTGAATTCTTATGTTTGGACAAATTGCATGGTATCAAGAATATTCTTTATGAATCAGACATAGAAGGTTTTTCACGATTGAAAAATCTTCATGTACACAATATTCCTGGCGTACCTCATGATGCGTTTCCTGCCTTTTCCCTTTTGGAGTCTCTAACTCTTTACAATTTGGTCAACCCCCAACAAGGTCTTTCTGCAACATAAAAATCATAGAAATAAAAAAGCTGCCTTCAACAACTTCAAAGAATCAGAGTGGTAGATTGCAAGAACATGAAAGAGATTCTTGCTATGGAAAGAGAAGATCATGCCAACAACAATGAAGTAGTCGATAAGATTGACTTACGTCAACTACACTTCTTGACTATGATGGATCTTCCAAGGATTGCAAGCTTCTTCACTATGAGAAAATATTTCACTAGGAAATTTTCAGAGATTTAATAATTCGGGAAAACTCGAACTATGCATATATTGAGTAGACTTCAAACTAAACTCTTGAATTTCTAGAAGTAACATTTTAATGATGGATGGATAAACTTAAATTGCCAGAAACTTTTAGTAACTCAATTGTTATTGCCCAAGAACGTATGTAAACAATCAAATTATCACTAATAAAAAACAAAATTTCATCATCTCATCATTATTTACAGTTAATCAAATCATTGATGAAGCTTCAAAAGCTTCACCCTAATATCTATACCATCAATTGCTACTTCATATGAACAGTTAATCCTAACATCTTTACCCGATTTTGGAATTTTGGTGGTATTTAAATTTTATAAAGCAGGTGTTTGGGCCGCGTGAAGATTGAGTGGTTTGACATCTCTAGATCGCATGTAACCCAGAAACAGTCCAGGCAGCTCTTCCAGAAGTGCTTGAACAACAGAAATCTGGCCTCCTGTACAAAACACAATCAAGTTGTTAGTTAAAGCACTATACATTATGCAATGAGAAGAAATTTTTGTTCAAGTATACCACAAATCAGAACTAAGAGTCTTATACTATGGACACAATCTAATGAAAGTAGCCAAAAAACTTTTGCAACAAGTTCTGCACTTGAAAAACATGTAAAAAGCAATAATGGATTAATTTTAAGATGAGGGAGGTGCAATATGCACTCACTTTGAACTTCTCGCATAGGAACAAATTGTACAATGTCTCGTGTAGCTACACGACCTGTAGAGCTTTCTAACCAGTTGCCATTATCAGCATCCAGAATCTGAAAATAAGTAATTGATTAGACCACATATACTAAACTAAATCTTCTATAGGGTTGAGTTAGGGGTTGAGTTAGGAGAACAACAGTGTACCTCCATTTGTGTAAAATCAGCACCTCCCACTCCCACATTAAGAATTGAAGGGGAAGATCAGATGCTCTCACCAAAGCATCTTTGGTTTCTTGAAGATCTGTCAGAACTCCATCCTAGAAAAGGTTACAAATTGATTAATCACACAGATAGAATGAACGAAGAAAAAGAAAACTATAAGAAGAAGTTACAACTATATTTACCGTTATAATGAGCAAGACAAAATACTTGCTACTGTCATGTGAGAGGGACTGACCAGTAATTTGTGCAGCCATGTTTATCACCTGGCCAAACAGAGTAGGTCCTGCCAGAGAAACATTGTGGAGAGCATTCGCATAGGCAGCCATGATGCCTTCAACTCCTTCAACCTGTTAAGGAATCAGATGTTCTTGAAAATGGAAAAGCAAATTCAGATGTAAATTTGTTTGGACAGATCCATTGATGGCGTTTCTGGGATTAAAGAGCATATGGAAGGGAATCCTTGGAAACAAGCAACACCAACTTGGAGCAGTTTTTACCAATTTCAAGAAGAGTTTTGATAGGTAAAATATAACCAGTACGTTCATCCTCTGCACCAGCAACAGCATCTCGCCATTGACAATAGCCCTGCAAACCATTTAAGTTGGGACCTATAAGAAAATGAAGTAGACATGTATACACAAATACATTATAACCATATAAGTAGATTATAATAAAGTGTCAATCAGTTGGTCTCCCAAGTATCATCAAATCAACTTAAAATGTAAAAGTATAATCCTTGAGACAACCATACAGATGACTATGGTGCCATTTGAGGCTTGTCAAAGATGTCAAAGATAAGTCTCTGTATTGTAGATAGTTCATTTCCTGGGGCTTACAATCCTCATGCATATAAGATGGTTAATGTAAATAAAAAACAAACAACAACTTACTGCAACAATGGCAAGCTGCTGAGCATTCTATTCAGGCCCCTGCAACCTATTTCAACGTATGATTAGTTTCTGCTCAAAAAAATGATACATAAGAGATGTAGATAAAATTTTACAAAGAAAGGATAACAAGGAATAATTTTTAATAAGAGATGTTAAATACAAGCAGGTGGCTGTCACCTTAAACTGAGACGATAAGGAACTAACCCATATATATATATAGAGATGAATTCTCTGTCAGAAGCTCTTTTTAATACAGCTGCATGCATATATCATAACTACGCTTGTAGACCTGTGTGTAAGTCAAATTTGCTCAACATGATGAAATTATGGTCAATAATTATTGAAACAATCATTTTCTCAAAAATCTAGGCAGTGTACCCAAGACAATGCGACATGAGGGAATGTCAAACAAAGACTTCATTTACTCTCTTCAGATTCAATGATGCATAATTCACAAGCAGAAACAAGGATCAAAATGAAGGCAAAACAAGCTCTACATTGTCAAAGAGATCCATAAGGAACTTATAAAAGAACACACAGTTTGCGTGAATTATACCTCTATCAATGAAGCATCAGAGGTTTCAGACTCCTTAGACATGGAAACAATTTGATTTTCATCATATCATATACGTACAACAAATAGTGTGTATCTTCTATTCTTCTCTGACATATCTGTCATCGCAAGTAAAATCAAATTGTTCAGATATGCCAACCTCCAAATGTAAAATACTTTTCAATGTTAGCAAATGGAGATAAATTCATTACCAACAGGAGTATCTGCACTTTATTTTCAAGAAATCAATATCAGAAAAACAGAAGTTAGAAACGAAAAATAGAAATAGAAAGCCAAACTTACCTCAGCATCTCATTGGGAAGGAGGAGTAATCTCCAATCTGCATCCTGATATCTGCAATGAGTTAACTGATCAACCTTAGCAGAAAGGAAGGATTGAAACATAAAATATAGAAAAAGGAAAAGAAACCAAACTATGGAGAGAATCAGAAGTAAATTAAAGGACCCACTCTTTGTTGGCAGTAACTCCACAAAAGTGCTGTAGAAGATACTCCAAACTATTTCTCTCCAATTTCAAGACCCTTGAGGCCTGACATAAAGTCAAATAGAAATTTCACCATCAATTCAATCACAAATCACAATATCAGCATTACTTAAAATAAGCTAAGAACATATTAGGCAAGGAAAATATAAAAGATCAGAAGCATAACAAATAACATCATCAAAAGGGGACAAAAACAGACCAAGTATTGTGAATACATCAATATGCATAGTCCACATGAAAAACTAAAAACTACTTTAGTAAAATCGACTTGCTACATACAGATTATTTCTTACTGGAGTCAGAAACTAATAAATGCTCCTTTTTGAAGCCAAACTTTGACTGAAAAAAAAAAAAAAAATTGAAATGAATTGAAAATACGAAAGCATAATATGAAACAGAGCGTCAGCCTAACTAATTCATTAGCAAGCAAGTTTGAGCATCATTAATTGCAAATAAGACCATATGTGATATCTTAAATCCAAAATTCCCGATAAAATCTAATATGAGAAATTCAATTTAACTCAAAATAAAATCCTAATTTTCAAAGTAGTCGATTCAAAGCGCAAACCTGTCAAGTATCAAACATATTGCAAATATATATGCCAAGGTCTCATTGAAGCGATACAATATCCAGATCTGCTCCATGCGCGACCTATTTACATTAAATATTATCATTAAATAAAGTAGATATGTCATAAAGCCAAAAGAGTCGTGTGGTTGAAGAGAAAAACCACTTTCTTGGTAGGGTCTTAACTTCCTGAAGATATGGGCCCACATGGACGCAAAGTTTTCATCTATATACCACAAAATCTTCAGTTCTGGTAGAAATTTGCATCAGGCAAGTCAATCCTTGGAAAGTAGAAAAAGTAGACAGTTTATACTATTAACCCAACAGAAGGAGGGGGGGGGGGGGGGGCGGCGCTGTGTCGTGGTTGGGTCTGGGGTGGTGCAGTTTGCTGAAAACCTCATTGTGCACCATATCACTTAAAGGATTCGGATCTTAACTACACTTTATCCCCTGAGTATAATAGTTTTGTGCAAACACAGTTCTCTACAAATGTAGAAATTAAAGATGCTGCAAAGACTATTATGGTAAAATCTTTGGCTAAGTACCCCACGTCAATGTACCAATTAAAAATAAATCAGCAGTCAAGACTTTACCGCAAATTCATTTACACTCCACAATTTAGCAGCTATGACATACTATGAAAATCCAAACAAGTAAAAAAAAGCATCAACATCTAACCATCCTTCCACTAAATAGAAAATGGGAGAAAATTTTAAAACTATTAATCACATAGTGGTAGCATTTGAGGAGTGACTTATAGACATGAACCAGTAGGGCAAAGAGAATTCGATATAGACATATCAAGTCATCTTTTGAAAGATCTTGGCTGTATCCAAGAAACGTCATCATAAGACTACAAATCAACATCACTTGCATCTACATACTACCTAGCATAGTAGCATTATCCAGGATGACATCCCCGCAATAAAGCCAAAACCTACAGTTTTCTATAATAACAAAAATTATTTGAATAAATTATTCTGAGAGTGAATAAAGCTAGTCGGTATTAGAATTCAAAGACTGAAAATAACATGTTTTTCGTAGACCTCAAAAGCTTCTTCTGTCCAGACACTGATTACTGTCCTAATCAAATCAAATACTAAACAATAATTCGCAAAAAAGAAATGAAAAAATAATAAAAAAACTAACCAGAGAATGGAGAAAGCGGTGATTATCCTCACTCCTCTGTAATCAAACATGCTGAAATGGCTGGTTCAAATTATTCACCAAGATATTATACTTCTCTTGAGGTTTCTTTATAGTGGGTATATGAAACGGCACTTTAGCTCTCTCTTTCTTTTCCTTTACTTTCACATTCACCGAGTCTCCCTGCACCTTCATCCGACTCACTGAGTCACCACCACCACTCACCACAGAGACAGACTCTCCCTTCTTATTCTTCCCATAAACCAACTGAAACCCATCTTCATTTCCTCCCTCTCCTTTCTTCTTACCCTTTCTCTTCTCAAATTCATCAAAGGACGACTAGTCCGAACGTCGTGGTTTACATTAACTAGCCAATCGACAACTAATCATAGAAAATTCATTTACTTTAATTTGCCTCTCAAAATGAATTTTCTACATAAATTTTTTTTAAAGTTAATTGGAGATTTGGAGTTGGATGGATTTTAAATTTCATAGAAATATTAAATATTAAAAGGTAAATTATTAATTAAGAGAATTTTTTTTAATAATTAAATACGATAAATAAGAAAAGGTTCTTTATGTGTTTGTCATTGGAATGATTATTTACTTTTTAATTAGAAATATTATAAAAAAACAAACACCTTTAAGAATATATTAATTTAAATTTCAAATAAAACCATAATATTAAGAAGTCAAATATAGTTGAAATATCCGAAAGGATTAAAGTTTTTTCTAATCTTTGTAGAAAATATATAATGATGAATAATCCAAAAAATTTCTTTTTAAGTTTCATTACTAAAGGTTTTAGTATTAAGTTAAGAGAATGGATAAATAAGACTAGAAGTAAGACTCCTATATGAAAGTAAAAGCAATAAGAAAAAAAAGGTAATATAGAAAGGTTTAAAATTAATTTATAATAATATATAAAATTAAATTAAACTAAGATATTAATTCTTTTTTTTTAAAGGCTTGTTTAAGCCTCTACTAGTAAGTTAGAAATATAGTAAGTGATCCCAATATTTTAAGATATGATAAATAACCCTAAGGTTCGAACTCAAAAAATTAATAATGAAAACAAACATTCTTGATTATAAGATCAACCTCTTAGGGGGCGTTTGGTTCAGGAATGTTAGATTACTGGGAATGTTAGATTACTGGAAATGTTGGATTACTGGAAAGATAGATTACCTTGGAAGATTACTGGGAATCTTTAAGAAAATATGTTTGGTTAGTTGGTGGGTATGTTATATTAATATGTTTGGTTATGGGGAATAAATTGGTGAGTATGTTTTTAAATTACTAAATTGTCCCCCTTTTAAATATTAATATAATATTATTTTTATTATTAATTTTTGAATAATTTCTTTTAACCCTCAATATTTCAGATTTAGCTAAAACACCCCCGCTTATATAAAACTTTAATTTATGACAAAATTACCCCCACCTTCTGCCGCCACCACCGGAAAATCGCTGGAGTCCCTAAAAAAGAAGGAAATTATGTGGGAGGCCTCGCTATGACCGTTTTCGGCCAGATCACTGGCCATTATTGGCCAGATCTGGACCAGATCTGGCCGTTAACGACCAGATCTATTCCAGCCAGAATACATCTGGCCGTTAACGGCCATGTCTGTGGCCGTTAACGGGCAGATCTAGCCCAGACCTGGCCATTAATGGCTAGGGATCTAGCCGTTAACAGCTAGATCTGGCCTAATGGTCGAAAACGGCGATATCGAAGCGTCCCGGAGCCTCCCACAGAATTTTCTTCTTTTTTAGGGACTCCAGCGATTTTCCGGCGGTGGTCCGTGGTGATTGGCCCGCTGTCGGCGGTGGTGACTGGGTGGTAGTGGTGATCTATAAATAATTTTAAATATAAGGGCATTATTATCCAAAATTTTAATTAAACAAGGGTAAAATTGAAATAGGATATTAATGTAAATTTGTTTTAAAGTAGGGGTATTATTGTCCAAAATTTTTATTAATAAGGGATAAAATTGTAACAAAAAAAGATAACCTTGGTAATCTCAGGATACCTAAGAAAATAGAAGTAATCAGATTACTTCTGATATTACCAATAGTAACCACTATTGGTATTTAAAGATTACCAATATCTTATATTACTTGACAATTAAACATGGTAATTAAGTAATATAAGATGATATTACTCCAGTAATCCTACTTAACCCCCAACGAAACGCCCCTTAGAGTTATATTGTAATGGCTTTCATCCAAAGATAACTTTCTTCCACTGAATGGCTTGCCACAATCGTATAACTTTTTGCCTTGGAATAAGCTTGGGGCCATGGCTCAAATTAAAGAAGGTGAATTATTATTATTATTATTGAGTGATTTGGAATTTTAACTCCAATCTGATTTTTATTTGATTGATTTATAGGGTAGGAACGGACAACATGATGACATGGCAGTGCCAATTTCCATAAAACTTTTCTTGCAAATGCAAAGAAATACTCCCATGTGGAGAGGACTATAGCAATTTCCTTGGTTGCAGTCCCTGTAGGCCAATGCTGTCCAGTGCTGCAAAACAAACGCTCAAGAGTGTTTTTACCTTTCTACCCTTGAAAAGCTTTAAAATGATAGATTATAAATAATTGATTAAATCCTAGTTGCAATATTGACATAATGAAATATATATACAATCAAATTAATTTAATTAATTGAGTCGTAATTACATTAAAATAAATGAGAATTGATATTGAATATTAATTAAATCCTAATTTCCCTAACACATGTATTAAACCAGTTCTTTAATATTCATTCAGGAGAAACAAAACCTAGGTGAAGGAAAAGACAATGACTTTGGATTAAAGAAAATTTTACAAAATTTATTAAAGAAAATATCTTCCAGGCCTAAAAAATTTATAAAATTTATAAATTTTACTCCTAAAAAATATTAAAAACCCCCTACAAAATTTTATTTCGCCCTCAAAATATAAAAAAAAAAAATCAAGGGGGAAAAATAAATTCTCCAGACCAATAGGACTGGTCCTAGGCCCATAGGACCGGTCCAGGTCCTAGAGTTTCTCATGGGCCTGGGATCGATCCCAGGCCCATGAGCGATTGGTCTCATTTGGGACCAGTCCCAAATGGGTCTAGGTTTGAGCCTGCTTGGGATCAGTCCTTGCCTAGCTCTAGGACGAAGATATACCACTTCACCAAAGGTCAATGGTGGAGACTCAAATCTGGCCTTAGCATGTTAAGTCTAATTCGGAGAAATTGACATTAAGTGGAAAGGAGATCATACCTATATCGCAAGAGCGGTTCCAAATGATGAGGTTTGTCAAGTGAAAGTTTTGAGGTGATTAAGAATGAATCAACAAACATTCCAATTGATAAAATCTTAAAATACTCGTATTGAGAGTAAGTCCATATCAAGAGACGTTCTTGTGTAGAGAGGACAAGAAACATTCTGGGATGCTCACATAGGTAAAAGAGTTGCAGCTTTGGAGACTCTTTGGTTTGAAGTACACGTAGAAACAAAACTCTCATTAGCACTCAATTCTTCAAAATCTTGAAATGCTATATGTGTAATATTGTCACAATTTAATTAATCTTGTGCCATCTCTAGCATCCTTTGAAAATCTAACAACTCTGGATGTACGGTGGTGAGATGGATTGATAAACTTAATATCATCCTCAACAATCAAAAGTCTAGTGAAACTTGAGAAATTGGATGTAGGACATTGTGAAAGGATGATTGAAATAGTAGCTAAATGTGGGAGATGTTGAAAAAGGTAAACTTGTTTTTAGTAAATTTCACGTACAGAAACGATTTTCTTCTTCTCATCATCCTTATGACTAATTAAATCATGAAATGCAGCTATAAAACTGTCCTCATTTCTTTACCAAATTGATTGCTACTATACGTTAACAATTGTTATCCCACCATGTTTAAACTAATTTTGAAATATTGATACATATCTAAAGATTTTCAAGGATTTGATTGGACCGCTTTGAACATAGAGTGGTTTGATATCTCTACACTGCAGGTAGCTCAGAAACTTCCAGGCAGCTCATCCAACAGTGGTAGCAGATAGAACAGTAAGTCTTACTCATAGCCAGATCATTAATTAATGATAAATCATGTGATACATCTATGTGGGAATCAATAAACTCCTAAGTGTACAGCAGCTACAATATTACAATTGGTAATTGTCTAAATATATATACGTTGATGCTTGATTTTGATACTAACTATTCGCACGTGAAAAATAGTAAGCGGGTTTAGAAGTCACACATGATTATGGAAGTATTTTGTTTAATTAGTAAAGAGTGAAGAACAATATTTAAAGTGGTTCGGATGCTCAAAGACGAATCTTACGTCCACTGATATTGTATTAATGAGAATAAAGTTAGGTCGTGTTTAGCGAGCTAAGCTACAACTTAAAAAATACAAGAGAGAGAGAGAGAGAGTATGCTATTCTAGAGTGAAATCAGTCAATCCTGCAAATAAGAGAGAATGCCTCTATTTATAGTGAGATGAGTTAAGGTAATGATTACTGAATCTGCGAGTGAGGTGGATGCCATGCAAATTCTTCTCTGCGTCTCATTGCTTATCTGCACGAGCGATTTCCTCAACTTGTACAGAGATTGGATACGTTGACCATTTCCAACCATTTGCCAACCTAGCGTATACCCATTACACTGACATGAGCATGCCACTCACGTCATCACGCAACGTGGCTGCATCTGAACGGTCGTAGAATATTCTTAAGTTCTGACCACCCCATACTGACAAGACTCTGCATCAACCCTATTTTTTCATGCATAACAATATATCACCCTAAACGTCATATGATTATATAGAAATATTTATTTTATTCAATTTTCAATTTTCTTCAATGATAAAACTATAATCAGTTTGTTGTTCAGAGTCATTCTCCACTGATCATGCTTTCACTTTCGATATATTTTGCATATGGTTACAGAGTGTCACAGTGATTAAAACTGATTCGAGTCAAACTTCAAGGAATAAGGCCTCTATGTAGTTTGAGGCAAAGCAGTTTATATTATTTAAAATTAGTTTATAATAATATAAAGTGATATTAAGCTAACCTGTTAGTTTTTTTTTTACAAAAGGCTTGCCCCAGCCTCTGCTGATAACTATAACAATATAATTTGAGTATTTTTGGATATGACTATTTAAGATGCAAGTTATAAAAAGAAAAAAATTAAAAAAAAAAGGTAGAAGACTTAGAATATTAATTTGAAGTGATGCATCAATCTTGCCCAATGACAATTAAGAAAAAGCATTGAGTGTGTATATTTTATATAAAAAAATATATATTAAAAAGATTAGAAGAGTAGATTTTGTACATTACGAGGAGAGAGAGAGAGAGAGAGAGAGAGAGGCTTAAGCCCCCAACTTAGTAATTGATAGTTGATAATTGTATACTAATAAACATTTTTTACAAAATTTGTTTTACAACTTTAATATGGTGATTCGTAATTGATCAATTTATAATTAATTAGTAATATTTATACAGAATTTATGTGAGATCTGTTATAAATTAACCAATTATGAGTTATTATATTAAGATTACGAAAGAAAGTTTGTGAAAAAGAGTTTTGGTGATGTATTTTTTTTTTTTTTTTTAATTTCTTTTTTTTTTCAACAGAGCTCCACCTAAGGTAGGCTTCTGATTTTGTCGTATTCTCTGGAGCGTGTGTACTAATGAACCGTGATATGAACACTTGTCTCTCTCAGAGTGCAAAATTATTTAAGGTCCCACATTCACACAATTCCCTCAAATCAAAAGTCTTATTCTCAAAACCAATTGATACGATGATTGATGAACACTCTTTTGTGGGACCATCTTTTTGGCCCCCCTCTAGCTCTCTGCAATCGACACGTGCTATATTCAGTTTGCTTTAGGGAGTGATTTATAGATTTTTCTTTAACATATCAAGTGGTGGCTAATGGTGGATCCTCTGCCGTTAATTTGTTTGATGAAAATTGAAAAAGATTCACAGCATCATGAGGATACAAACAAATGAAGTGGTAGGCTACTTTATCGAGGAGTTGGGGATAATCAGAACCGTTGATACAAATATATAATCCTAAGATTATTTAGATATGAGAATTTATCAAAGATAGACATGTATGTATTAGGATTAACAAAGGTCAAAATTGTAATTGGATTCATTTATATTTTTATGTTTCTGTCAGCAGTTGGGAATATACATTGTTTTTTGTCCTTTTGCGTGTAAAAAGTTGCATTCCTTAGGGCATTTTTGCGTGTAGAAGATGGAAAGGAAAAAAAGCTCAAATATGCTTTTGCTTTTTTATATTCTCTTCTTTCAATATATTTTTTATTGGAATGTAAGGAGGATCGCTCGAGGAATATAACTTTAATGTAAGACTATATTTTCAAATAGATAAAAGTTTTACTCCAAGAATGGAATCATTTATCACCTTGCCTTATGAACAAGAAATACTATGTTTCAAGACATATTATTGTTTGCTTTCTCAATGGGTTTGGTGTTAATCTCAATCATGCAATATTCGATAAAACTATTATTATTCACGCTAAAATATTCGAGTCTTTGTAATTCTAACCAATCAACAGCGACCAATGCAATTGTTATAATTTGAAAAATAAAAAATAAAATTAAAAGTTAAAGTATGAATCTATGCTGTCCTTAAATCGCAATCTACCTCTTGCATTCACATAATTATTCACGCTAAAATATGATTGTTTTGTTGTCATCTCAGTTTTATTTTCAATTAATTTCCTTCACAGCCTAACACATTAAGGTAAAGATAAGAGTGTTCCTTCTTTTTCCTTGAAAATCAAATATCATTGATGAGCATCAATATTTTAATAATCTCATCATCCTTATGGAATATGAGTTGCCTTTAACTTTGGAGCAATTCCAGCATGAATAAAGAAAAAGAAAAAGTCATTGGTGGACCTACCTGTTTTCTGAGTCTTTAATACAATTATAATTTAGTAATATTAATGAAGTTTCTTTTTATACTTAAACATTAAGCAGAAAATGCATTTAGTCGGTGTCCTTTTCGCTATTCCTATCCCCCGTGAAGCAACCCATATACTCCAAATCTTTTTTGATATATTTTCATTCCGCCTATAAGCTCACTCTCTGCATTTGCTCACAATCAAGAAACACTCGGCTATTATTTTTCTGACTTATACCACAACTGATCCCTATTTCCTTCATATCCCTCTCTACTCAGCCTCCCTTAAACTCCTCCTTTTCTACATTTTTCTGTTTTCTTCTCCTTCACCCACTCCTGCACATCTTTTTTTTTTTTTGCTAAAAGAATTCTTTTGAGCAGAAACCACATCGCTTGATTTTTCACTCCTCTCCAATTCTCTTATTCACCCCCTTTTTTATAAACCAAAAAAAAAAAAAAAAAAAAAAAAAAAACTCTCTCATTTTCTTTGTTTCTTGTTTAACCAAAAAAAAAGTGTCTGTTATTGTCTCTGTTTTAATTTCATTTGCTTTCATCTCTATTCACCCTTTTTTTTTTCTATAAAAATAAAATTAAAAAAATCTCCCATTTTCTTGTTTCTTGTTTAACGAAAAAAAAAAAAAAATTGTTGTTATTGTCTCTGTTTTATTTCATTTCTTCTTTCCTCTTATTTTCAAATTAAAAAAAAACATTTGAAGAAGAAAGGAAAAAGGGTTGAATGGTCGAAAATGCCGGGGCTATCGCGGGTATTGTGAGTGCTGTTCTCGATGTTGGCAAGTGTTATGTCCTGTTCAACCACAAGAGCAACTTAAGAAATCTCGAAACAGAAGTTGGGAAGCTGAAGCTTGCAAGAGGTAAAGTGAAGGGTATGGTTGAGTTGCTAGAAACAAAGCGGAAAAGATTGAAGAGACTGTTGAATGTGGTAAGTGATGTAGACTCCATCGTTCCTGAAGCAGAGACGTTGATTAACGGGAGAGCAAACGTCCGATGTTTCAACTTGGGAGCCCGTTACAAACTGCGCAGGAAAGCATCGAGAAAGGTGGAGGATATTTCTCAACTCCTGAAGCAACAAGAAGCATTCGGCGATCGGGTTTCCCGCCCTATCATTCATGAAGATACGAGGCTTATATTGAATAAAGACTACTTGGCCTTTCAATCACGATCGTCCACTTTGGAGGATGTATTGAAGGCATTAAAAGAGGCCGAGGTGGACATTATTGGGGTTCATGGGATGGGTGGCATCGGTAAGACCACCCTGGTCAAAGAAGTTGTAAGGCAGGCGAAGGCAGACAAGCGATTTGATAAGGTGATTTTTGTAGAGGTAACTGACACTCCGAACATAGAAAAGATACGAGAAGAAATTGCAGATAACTTAGATTTGGAATTGGATGATAAGAAGACTGAAACTGGAAAAGCAAATAAGTTATTTGCACGATTGAAGGAGGTGAAGACAATCCTAATAATTTTAGATAATATTTGGGATGAGCTTGATCTGGAGAAACTAGGAATTCCTGTTGGCGAAAATCATAAGGGATGTAAACTATTGTTGACAGCAAGGGATCGAAACGTGTTGGACAGGATGGGTTCAAAGTCTTTCTCGATTGACGTTTTGAAGGAAGATGAAGCTTGGAACTTGTTCAGAAAGATGACAGGTAAAAACGTCTTTTCCTCGTACAATTTTATTGATTTGTCACAATTTTTAATACTACGTTATAGATTTCACTCATTTCAGAGCTCCCCAGATCTCTAAAGAAAGTTTTATTCATTTAAATTTTGTAACACATAAACATAATACTTGCTGTTTTAGTTTACTTGATTGGATCAAATTTTTTTTTTTTTTTTGAAGTAATAATAACATGAAAAATAGTTCAATTTCACCGATATACTCGTTAACTATAGCCTTGATATATAAATATGTATACCAAAAGTTTTATGTGAATAACATGAAAAAATGTTCAAATTTCACCCGTTTACTCGTTAAAGAGGACCATCTTAAGCCTTAAACACTTCGTAAGCAGCAACTGGAAGCCACATGCACTTCTATTCCGCCACCTAAACTTTGTATCATCACTGTTTCAACTGTACAAAAATTGAATGAATGATCATTAAAGAGAAAGTCACAAGATGATAAGAAGCGCCGATGAATATTGTGTCAGTGATTTTATACAAGAAAAGTTGAAAGAGATATTTTGAAATTAAGTGCTATTTATTGATATATTTAGATATACTAACAATTTTGAATAAGAATTATTTAGAATGGGGTGTTTGATAAAAAAAAAGGAGAGAAATAACAATATCACTCAATTTTTTGCTTTTTATATAGGTTTTTATAGCAATGCTTTGGAGAAATAACAGTATATTCCTTTCGTTGAATCTTCAATTAGTTTCCTCTAGCCGTTTGAAATTATTCTTTAAGATTTTAGTATTTATTTGATATTTTAAAATTTTGTTGTAAAACAAAGTCTTTAATTGCATATAAATTATAATGTACACTTCGAATCATATAATTATATATACAACACTTTAAAATATATATAAGAATGCTATTTAGCATAGGTATTTTTTCTTTTATGCAAGTCTTATTGTTGTTAGACCTTAGCCCTTTTGATCCAAATGGCCCTGTCTCTGATGAACTTTTATATATAAATATCAACACCAGTTCATGCATCAATATTATATGATCCCGTAATAATATATATTTTCATTATTTTGTCCTTTTAGCAGTGTTTTCAAATTATGCGGTCGAAAATATTCTCAAATATTTAACAAACAAAAGATATATTTACTTTTTATATGTCAAACAATAAATTTCAGAATTGATTTTGTAATTTATTCTTAAAGAATTCTAAATTAATTAACATACTTTATACAAATTTATCTTTGTACCACCTTGATTTATAATTCTTATTCCTCTTGTAGGTGAAGTTGTTGATATGCGTGAGTTGCAATCTCTGCCGAATGATGTGTGCAAGGAATGTGGTGGTCTACCTATTGCCATTGTTACCGTAGCAAGGGCATTAAAGAGCAAGAGACAACTATCTCAATGGAGGAAGGCCTTACAAGAATTGAGAAGTCCTTCCCCAACAGAGTTCAAAGGAGTGCTGAAAGAGGCATATTCAAAGATAGCATTGAGTTACAATTATTTACAAGGTGAGGAACACAAGAAAGTTTTTTTGCTATGTAGTATAATGACATATGATGCTTCCATTTCAAATTTGTTCAAATTCGTTATGGGTTTGAATATACTTGAAGGAAATAATCTTAAAATAGAAGAAGCTCGAGATAGACTAGATGCGCTTCTCCATGAACTCAAAGAATCTTGTTTATTACTTGATTGTTCTTCAAGTGAACGATTTTCTATGCATGATGTTGTTAGGGATATTGCTATAACAATTTCATATAAAGACCATCATGTACTTACGGAGAGAAATGATGTTGAAGATGAATGGAAAAATGTGGATATACTCAAAAAGTGCACCACAATCTCCTTAGCTAGAAGTGATATTATTAGTAAACATTGGGCTGAAGGTTTAGAATGTCCAGAACTTGAATTTTTCTATATGAAGTATTCTTCTTTCAAATTTCCAGAGAGATTTTTCTCAGGGATGGCAAAGCTCAAAGTTTTAAGTTTGAATTTTCTTCCATCACCAATTATTCTTCCAATAGGCCTTCAAACATTGTGTTTGGATAGTAGCGAAATTGAAGAAGTTGCTATTATAGGGGAGTTGAAGAAACTAAAGATCCTTAGCTTGAGATATTGTTATAATATTAAGCAATTGCCTGGAGAAATAAGTCAATTAATTCAACTAAGGTTCTTAGATTTAAGCAACTGTGCGAATCTTCATGTTATCACAGCAGATGTCATATCAAGCTTAGTCCTATTGGAAGAATTATACATGAGAGGATGCCCTGTTCTATGGGCAGTCGGAGGACCCAATGTTGAAAGAAATAATGCTAGTCTTGAGGAGTTGCTTCATTTGTCTTGTCTCACCGCTCTGGAAATAGATATTGAAGATGAGAAGATTTTGCCTAAAGGCTTTTTCTCAAAAAAGTTGGAAAGATACAGTATATCAGTTGGAGATGCGTGTCATTGTGATATTGAGTTTATTGAAAACAAGCGTTCAAGAAGAATCAAAATGAAGCTTAATTCTTCCATTTGCTTGGAGGAATTGCAAGGGATCAAGAATGTTGAATCCTTATGTTTAGATAAATTGCAAAATATCAAGAATGGTCTTCAAGAATTAGACAATGATGGTTTTTCACAATTGAAATATCTCCATGTGAAAGGTTGTGATAAATTGACAATTCCTCTTTCTCTTCCCCTTTTTCCACTGCCAATTCTTCCACAACTCAAGGACTTAAAGTGGAAGATTGCAAGAATGTGAAGAGATTTTTGCTATTGAAAGAGAGGTAATGTCAACAATGGCAGCGTTAAGATGGAGTTCTTACGTGTCCTAACTCTGAACATCTTCCGAGGCTTGCAAGCTTCTGCTCAGAATGACGACAACATCACATCACAATTGAGACATGATGAATTGACACTGTTTGACGAAAAGGTAAGCTACCTGTACTTTTCTATTATATGTAAACAATTTTTAGTTCTTTACTTTATCTGAGAAAATGTTGGATAAACAATTAACTTTTACTGCAGCTTGTTTTCCCCACTTTGGAGGCTTTAGAGCTTGAATGTATAGGATCTGGAATGATTTGGTGCAGCCACCTTCCAACATTCATGACATCATCCTATCATAATTTGACAAGCTTGACCGTGCTGGGCTGTGGAAATCTAAAATACATATTTCCAACTTTATGTTGAAAGCTTTAAGCACCTCCAACACCTTGAGATTTGCGAATGCAGAGATTTAAGGAGATTGTTGCTAATGGAGCAGAAGCAACTCCTAAGTTTGTCTTTCCACAGGTAACATTTTTAAACTTGACAACCTACCAAAACTTACAACTTTTTATCTTGGAAGACATCTTTGGAATGGCCGTTGCTAGAGAATGTACAGGTTTGTGATTGTAAAAAAGTAAAGATATCACTTCAGAATGTGGTAGCTCCAATGAAAACAACACGGAGGCTCAATTCGATATTTCAGAGCCCGCCCTCTTCTTGATTGAAAGGTAAGTATCTATTTTCTTTAATTAATGAAAAAGAAAATAAACAAAAAAGAATCATTAATAAATTTAGATATATGCTTTCTATCTTTTTATTTTCTTTAACAAAATTTTGATATAAGAAAAAAATAAATTTGTAGCTTGATTTGGACAAATTTATTATGAAAAATTAGATCATCCAATATAAATATGAACATTCTCCTCCAATTAACCACCGGAAACAGTTTTTCAAACCAGGCATGATTTAAATTTAAAAGAACATTGTTTTGCCATGTCAGTTTGTCTTTGGTGTTCAATTCAACATTCGTTTCCCCTCCTGTTCTTGTTAAAATTATAAACTATTGGAATATTAGTGTTTAACTCCAACTTGCTGTTGTCAACTGTACACAGATCAACCCCGATTTGAAGGAATTGATAGTGGATGCATGATTCCACTTGGAATCCTTGAAAGATTTAACAACCTAGAAAAGCTCAAACAATGGGGATTCAGACGAAGTATTATTCGCATGTAAAGAAGAAGAGAAACGTATTGAAATACCAATGAGATAAAACATTTAGACTGGATCATCTTCATCATCTAAAGTACTTGTGGAAAGAAGGCTGCAAGCTGGATCCTGTTCTTCTGTTTCAAAATCTTACCCATCTGACAGTAATAGATTGCCATAAATAGAGATGAACTTAATAACACCTTCCGTTGTCAGAAGTTGGCGACAAATTGAGGGAAATGACAATCAAAGAATGCAGTATGATAATAGAATGGTAGGAGATGAGAGAGTAGCAGCAAAAGATGAGATTGATTTCCCCAAATGGAGTCACTGTCACTTATGGGTTAAAAAATCTTATGTGCTTTCACTCTGGGAATTACATCTTAAAATTCCCATCTTGAAAATTAAATGTGATGAATTGCTACAATATGAGACTTTCTGTCAGCGGTCTTGAGAGCACCAAAGCTACAGAAGGTAGTGATAAATTGAATGCAGTGGGAGGGTGATCTTAATTCAACTATACAAGTCTACAAAAATGCGTACGTATTTATTTACTTAAGAAAATAACTTTCCTTTCAGTTTTTAATAGCTGTTTAGATACCATTAGCAAAAGAATTTGAATTACATCTGTTAAAATCTAGGTAACTTTTTTTCCTAAAGACTCACTTTAAAGTTCATAAGTAATTCACATTTTATATTTCATAATGATAAGAAATTGTAAAATAATTAAAAAGGTCAAAAAAAAAAAAAAAAAAAAAATCATTGTCATAACTTCCATGCACAGAGGAGCAGGGTTTTCATGCATTTTTGCTTTTAATTATTTATTTATTTTTCCCCTTATCTATCAATATCTCTGTCAGTAATTCTGTCTTGTCTATTTCAAAAATCATTCATAGATAGAACAATAAGTCCGTTTGGGCAGTGTGTACGTGAAGAATTCTATCAGTTTCAAAATTATTCAATATGAATCTCCCATTTTGAACGATAAAATAGTTGCATAATGCTAAAAAAACAATATGCCATTTTGGTACCAAACGTTTTATTTTTTTATTTTTTTTTGTCTTCTAATGGCTGAATTAGTAGACAAGTTATTACTATGTAGGTATTATTATTTAAACCAACCCACCCTCCAGTTTGGATAAACATTAAAAAAAAAAAAACCAAAAATCTTGGAAAGTCCCACGAACACATTACTGTAAAGAATTTTTGAAAAGGAGTACAATTTTGGGGCAAATTATCCTAAAGCTCAGCAAAAAGCCAAATTCATCTATGAAGGAAATCCCTAGTATGACCTTAAAATTTGGACCAAAACCTTCCAAAAACTCTGTAAGTGGCTAAATAAATTTATTATTTCATTGAGAGCTTTATCAAACACTTAGTGAGCCTTGCTTTGACATACAAAAATCAAGTATAGCTAACAAAATCAAAGCATCTACCCAATTCTAAGACGGAAGCTTGTAACTAATTATATGTATGTAATATGAATTAAAAATAAGAAGCAAATACTAGATAAAAAGCCTTACAAACTGAGATGGTGGATCTTTGAGAGATATAAAAACGAGTATGAGCATAAAAAGGGGGGCGTAAAGTGATCACTTTCCATATAATATTAGTTTTAGATGTAATGATGAGACCAATGGCAATTGCCTAGTTACGTTTCATGGTATTGAATTATATTTTGACTTCTAAATTTGCATTTCAAGTATATATTATTGTTTTTATTACCAAATGAATTATGTTATATCAGCTTAACTAACTAAGGCTCACCCACCAAATAACAACAAACTATTACTAATACAACAAAACATAAATTTTAACATGATTTATATGATTTATTTTCAGGGTAACTTTGACCGAAGCCATTGACATTAATTGGAAAGGACATCAAGCAAATATGCCGAGGCCAAATTCCAGATGAACCTAAGTTGATCAAGTGAAAGCTTTGAGATTTGTAAAGACGAATCAAGAAGCATTCCAGTTGAAATCCTTGAGACGTTTCACAACCTTAAAAGCCTTAACTAAAAGCAAGTTCATACAAAGAGCTGTTCTCATGTGGAAATGATATAAATTGTTGGGACATTCACACAGTTAAAAAATCTGGAAGTCCTTCATTGTCACAATTTGACCACTCTAGAGCCATCTTCTACATCGTTTGAAAATTTAGTCACTCTGGAAGTACAATATTGTATTGGATTGAGGAGCTTATTGACATCATCAACAGCAAAAAGTCTGGTGCGACTCCAAAAAATGACAATAAACAAGTAAAATGCTTACAGAAGTAGTAGCAAATGGGGGAGATGTAGAAAAAGTGTAGTTTTCAGGAAACTTGAGAGTTTGTCACTTGATTGTTTAGAAAATCTCACAAGCTTCTGCTCTGGGAATTACACTTTCAAATTCTTGTCTTTGCAAGATTAATTGTGCATAATTGTCCCAAGATGGAGACTTTCTCTGGAGGAGTTTTAAGCACACCGAAGTTGCAGAAAGTAAAAAGACACGGGATCTTCATAGATTTCCGGCTGCTGATGTTTTTGGTGTTGGGTTAGATCTCAATACAACCAAAAACAATTACAAAAAAGGTACGTAATTATTTACTTGGAAAGTCTGTGTTTTATTTTTGTTGATTTGATTACCTTCACATCTAACCACTAGAATTTTTAATTGTACTGACTAAAAATCTAAAATAATGGTTTAGACTCAACACTTGTCAACCCCATGGCCTAGTCTTTATTTTTTCTTTACTGAATAATGATCTCAATGTGCATTTATTTAATTGAACCTAAAATTGATATCTTTAATTAAATACATATTATTACTTATTTTATTAAGAACTTATTTTAAATATATATTGTTGGTTTTTCATTATAATTTGTATAAAAATCTTTATTTAAAATATTAATATTTTATTACTCCAACATCTCTCAATCCTCTCTTCTTTCGCTTAGGGCTATAAATTTAGAAAACATAACGAATAGTTATTATATTCGTTTTGAACACACATATAATTATCGTGATAATGTTGAAGTAGGTTAAAAAATCACATCATGTTTTTTATTGTCATTGTCAAGTAGGCTAAAAATATCTGTATAATTATAAGAATTCAAAGATGAAGCATCGGACAAGTTGATTAGGGAAGCCAGCTAAATTATCCATTGCGGTCTCACATGTTATGGCCCTAATTAAATTCCCCAATACTTAAATAATTCAACCATTTCATAAGCTTACATAAGATGTCAGTTAGATTCAATTAATAAGAAGGCCCATGTAACAGAGAGAGTTGATAAAGGAAAGCTTCACTCTCTCGGCCCCCTTGGAATTGTTTTGCTTTTATCTTTCCTTCTTCAATTGTGACGTTGCTCTAAAATTTTTTACATCATTTCATCACTTGAGGTTGAATGGTGGAAACAATTATTTTACTTCTTAATTTATATACATTAAAAGAATATTATTGAAATAAGAATTTTGAATGTAGGTCGTTTTCCCTGATATGAAGGTCCCAAAATTGAGTTCAACGTTATTGGACATCCGCATCCGACGTCAATGTCTTCCTCTATCGTTAAATCGCACTTTATTTTGTTCGGTTTTCATCATCTGAATTATGTATTTCCATCTTCTCTAGTAAAATGTTTTGAACACTTCAACAACTTGAGATAAGATGGTGTCAGGTTTTAAAGGAGATTGTTACGATGGAAGAAGTAGAAACAACTTCTACGTTTGTCTTTTCACGAGTAACCACTTTAATACTTGAAAACTTATCAGAACTTACATCTTTCTGTCTTGGAAACATACACGGAGTGGCCGGTTCTAACGACTTTGGAGGTGTATAATGTGACAAAGTGAAGACTTTCACTTCAGAACATCTGAGCTTCCATAAGGACAGTGAAGAAGCCCACTCTCTCTTGTTAGTGGAAAAGGTACTGAGTTCTTTGTACTTCTTTAATAACTAGAAAATTGAAAACATCATTATAATACATAAATTAGTTTGTCTTCAGCCTTTTTCTTGACCCTCAATTCAACATTTTTTTTTTCTCCTATATTTTTGAAAATAAAAAAAAAATCTAGATGTGGTGACATCGTTAAAAGCTATTTTACTCTAACTGATTTTATCTGATTAATTGTAGATCAATTCCATTTGGAGGCATTGAGATTGAGCGAAATAGACAGCGTGATGACATGGCAGGGCCCATTTTCAGAAAACTTCTTTTGCAAACTTAAATGTCTTGAGATCATGAACACACATGTACCAATTGGAATCCTTCAAAGATTTAAGAATCTGGAAATGCTCAAACTACATAGGATTCAAAGTAGAGAATATTCTTATGTGGAAAGGATGAGAAAACGATCGGGATGCCCACTCACATAAAGGTTTAGAGCTGGATACTTGTGATAATTTGGAGTACCTATGGAAACAAGGCTCCAAAATCGCCTCTATTCTTCAAAATCTTGAAGTTCTTGAAGTTTACTATTGTTGGAAATTGATCAATGTAGTGTCATCATCAACATCTTTCCAAATCTTAAAGTTCTTACTATAGCGGATTTGTAGTGAAATGGTAAACATCATAACTCTTCTGTAGCAAAAAGTATGGGCAATTGACAGAAATGGAAATACAAGGATGCTCTATGTTGATCGAATAGTAGAAGATGATCAAGATGAAGCAGAAGAAGATTATTTTCACCAAATTGAAGTGGTTGTCTTGAAAATTTACGAAGTCCACATGCTTTTGCACTGGGAAATACACTTTCAAATTCCCAACTTTGGAAGAGTTAACTGTGGAAGATTGCCCCAACATGAAGACTTTCTGTGAAGGAGTCTTAGCACACCAAGATTACAAAAGGTATGGGAAGAGAAGTGCTTGAATGTGGGAGTTGTTCGGAAGGTGAGCTTAATACATCTAACGAAATTACACAGAAACATGGTACGCCTCAATAATTTTTTATTTATTTTTCGTTTTTAGGTAATTGTTGTTGCTAGATATATAATTAGTTGGCTCACAGAAATTCCTCAGGTGAATTCAAATTAGAATTTTTATATTTAAGAAAAATTTAAATGAAAAAAGTCAAATTCACGTATCATATATAATATCATGCATAAAAAATGAATACATTTGGGCTTTTACTATCTAAAAATGTTCAATGGTCATTCAGATTATTTGTAAAATAATTAGAACACTAATGAAAAAAGAATGGTAATTTCCAATATTAATGAAATATAATAAAAATAACAACAATAGCAACAACATAAGATTATTATGTGGAGAAAATAGTGAATGAAAAATTTAGTTATTGAGAAACAATCCTTTTAGTTTGAAATTTTGAATCTTGGTAATGATAAGTTTTTCATATAAATTTAAATAACCTTTATCTAGAAACAAATATTAGAGTTTTGAAATTTCAATTAAAAGGAAATGCATAAAGGATAGAAGTTTAAAAGGAAAAGATAATATTTAATTGGATTAAATGGAGTAAATATTCCATTACATGACATATTAAACTGGACCTTAATTAATATTAAGGGAAAACTTATTGAAAGTAATAAATATCAACTACTTATTAAGTTTAATTAATTGGGTCTTAATTCAATTAGAAGCCTCAGCTGCTTGCCACGCAGCCGTGAGCCTTCTGCATGGTAATCAAAAGGGTTATCGTTCAGAAAACCCATGGACCTGAAACCCAAAGCGTGCAACATTTTTCTTAAAAAAATAAATATAATTTACTCGCATGTTTCCTACAAACATATATAGTATTGTGTGATATTGGTTATGGGAAACATTAATTTTAACATGCTTTATATGATTGATCTTCAGGTTCATTCTGACTCAGAGATATTCACAATAGTGGAAAGGACATCACGCTCTTGGCCTGACCAGTTTTCAAGCCATGACTTGGAAAAGGGAAATCTCTTGAGTTCATAAGGACGAATCAACAAGCAATGTTGGATTTTATCAAATACAAAATCTACACGTGTATAAGTGTTACAAGTTGACTACTCTAGTGCCATCTTCAGCATCTTTTGAAAACCTGACAACTTTGAGAGTATGGCATTGTGATGGATTGAAAAACTTATTTCATTCGCAACTGCCAAAAGTTTGAAGCAACTGGAAGAAATGACTATAAAACAATGTGAAATGATGACGGAAATTGTTGCAAATGAGGGGATGTAGAGACGATAAAATTCTTTTTAGCAACTTGTGGTCATTGTCGATTGGATTTAAAAAGTTTCACATGCTTCTGTTCTGGAAACTACACCTTCGAATTCCCATATTTGGAAAGAATAGATGTGAAAAGATGCCCCAAGATGAAGACTTTTTCTGGAGGAGTCTTAAGCACACCAAATTTATGGCGGATAGATTATAACATGGAGTATTATAAGAAAGAGTATGAGGAAGACAGTTGTGGCGTAAATGAAATTATACAACAATTACACAAGAAGAGTGGTAAGTGTTAATTCACTTGAAACGCTTATTATCTGGTGTGTTTTTTCTCAATTACATAGATTTATTTTTCTCTTCGCATCTTAGTTAATATAATTTAACAATACTTCACTTCAAAATGCTTGTTGCTGGAATACTACTCAATCCTCATCATCTCATCCTTTATTTTGTCTTTAAACAAATCATCTTATTCATTTCTAGAGGGAGTCAATAAACTTTCAAATATAGAGCAACTACAATATTATGTGTTTTTCTTTTCTCTAATTTCCTTAATATATGTATATACGCCACCATAAAACATCATGATCAAATAAATGTTCGCTTTCTTTCTTCAATTTTCCTTTTAATTGATAAATTATATCAATTTATTGTTCAAAGAAACATTCTCTATAGTTTTTGCATTTACTCAATGTGTTGTAATTTGTGAATGTTACAAAATGTTCAGAGTTGTGAGAAAGATTTGGTCAAACTCCATGCAATCTATGGAATAAGGCCTCTATGTACACGGTTTGTGGGGCATTGCAGCTCTTGTTCCTTGTATTCAACTCAAACCATGAGAGGGTGGGGGTGGTGGGGTTACAATGGCTAAGATGTGACTCTTTTGGGGCAACATATTTGCCTCTCTTGAATTGTAAATAAAAAGGAGAAAAAAGAGTTGGTTTTTGGGCAGGAGCGATACATGCAACACACGGGAGGGAGAGAGTGATGAAAACAACTTTTTTCGGCAACTATCCATCAATGAATCTTGCTCTGTTTTGGCTCAAATTTTAGAGTGTTATTGTCGAAGACAAGATCTTCACATCTAACGATCTATTTCTCGATAATTCTCTTCATTGTAGTGTTTTGGTGAGACATTCCATTTTCTCTATTGAGTGTTTTCTATTAAAATTCATCGTGTTAGAACGATGATTGGTGATGTTATAATCTCTTGTTTTATCTAGTGAAGAAATCGTTGTACCCATTATTTAACATAGTGGAAGTTGAAATCGGACTATGGTCCCATGGTTTTTTCAATTTGGGTTTTCCACGTAAAATTCATGTTTTGTATATGATTGATTGATCTTGTATTTTGCTGGTGATTTGATTTAAATTATTAGACTAATTTTGTGAACTCATTTAAATTGCACAAAGAGGGAAAACTTATTTGCTTCACTTTTGTAGATTATTCAACGGGTATTTTCTGAATATCACAAAGTACGTGAGTTGATGAAAAAACCGTGCTTTACCTAAGGATTTGTTCAAAAAGTTTAAAATTCTTTTAGAATTAACAAGAAATTAAATAAAACCTTCATAAGTTTGTAAATTTTAGAATGAAAAGCAGCTTCCATGTATAATTATTGAAGAATACACATCAGCTCTACTTCAGCTCAGCTTACAGCCTTTCATTAATATTGTTTTAGTTAAATATTGTTATAGTTAAATGTAACTACAGTTAACTGAACTAGTGGAGTTAGTTAGTGGAGTTGGTTAGTTGAATTAGTTGACTTACTTTACTAAAAGTAATTGTACAGAACTGGGCAAATTAATTGAATCTGAGGAATTCTTATTTTCTTCTTTCTACGTTTTTCCTCTCTATCAAAACCTTTTATGGTATTAGAGCTTAGGGTTTGACCTCCTAAGAATTTTTTCTTCCTTTCGTCAACAACCGATCTTGATTAGCTCATTACAGCTCATAGTCATGAATCCCAGCAGTGAATCAATGAATCCCAGCAATCAATCAACGATGAATCTCTCAGACACGAACTCGCCGCTGTATATTCACTCGTTTGATACTCCGGGGGCTGCCTTGGTAACTGAACAACTTACAGGTACTGAAAATTATGGGATCTGGAGCAGAGCCATGACAGTCTCACTTAGGGCTAAAAATAAACTTGGTTTTGTTGATGGTACATGCAAGAAACCGTCTGATTCGAGCTTAGGAGCACAGTGGGAACGATGTAATTCACTGGTCTTAGCGTGGATATTTAATACAGTGTCAAAAGAGATATTCAATGGCATAGTATATTCCACCAATGCGAATCAAGTTTGGCAGGATCTACAAGAGCAATATCACAAAGTGAGTGGTACGAGAATCTATGGGATTCACGAGAGATTGTTAACCTCACACAAGGTACTATGTCTGTAGCCATCTATTACAACAAATTAAAGGCGTTGTGGGATGAATTGAGCTCACTGATCAGTTTGTCACCACCTGATAGTTTGTCAGTGAAGGCCTATCTTGAACATTTAAATCAACAGAAATTGCTACAATTTCTAATGGGATTAAATGACACTTATTCTATGGTTCGAAGCCAAATCCTATTGATGTCACCTCTGCCATCTGTTAAACATGCATATTCTGTTGTCAATCAAGATGAGAGTCAGAGAATGCTGTCAGGAAATAATAGTGTCTCAGATGTAACCACAGCTTTGTATGTGCAGAACACACAAAAAGGGCAAAATTATAATCCCAAATATAAAGGGAAAAAGCCTTATATATAGAGTGTGAATTTTGTCATCTACCAGGGCACAAGAAAGATACGTGTTATAAGATTCATGGTTACCCGGCTGACTACAAAGGAAAAAATGGATCAAAAAATAGGGCAACAGCTAATCAAGCACATACACAGCCTGGTACAACCTCTAATACTCCTGTAGAATCAAACTCACTAGGAACAATACTCTCGGCTAAACAATACTCCCAGCTACTCCAACTTCTTGGAAAGGAGAATATCTCAACATCAGCTAATGTGGCAGGTACAGCTACATCCCTTTTCTCCTACTTTAATGATACTACAAATTGGATTATAGATTCAGGGGCAACTAATTATATGACTAATAGATTGTCTAGCTTAAATGCACCTGTTGACACAACTTCTCATCCATAAACCTATGTTGGCCTACCAAATGGAACCAAAACCAAGATTAAGCACACTGGATCTGTTAGGATAGATGAGATCAGTCTAGATCATGTATTGCATTTGCCATATTTCAAATATAATTTGTTCTCTGTTTCTCAATACACATCAGCTAATAATTGTGCAATTACCTTTTACCCTGATTTTTGCTTAATCCAGGACCTCTGGAGTGACAGGTTGAAGGGGATTGGTAAAAAATTTCAAGATTTATATTTTCATGTGGCCTTCACACAATCATCACTGCACAACTCTGACATCAAAACCATTGCCAAAATACTTTCTACACCGAATGTTTGCAACACAGCAATAAACAAGATTTCAATTCCTAGTTCTAGGGTAGTTTTTGATTTCAATGTTTGGCATAAAAGATTGGCGCATATCCCAAATCCTATTCTAAAACAAATGGTTAATGATTTGTCAATCGACAATTCTACATATTTTCCAATCTGTCCCTTGGCAAAACAAGCCAGAACACCTTTTCCCTTAAGCCAAAGTATTTCAAATTCAGTTTTTGATCTTTTGCATATGGATGTATGGGGTCCCTATAAAGTACCTACTTTTGGAAATGCAAGATATTTCTTTACAATAGTGGATGATTGTACTACAGTGACATGGATTTTCTTAATGCAATTTAAATCTGATGTTTTTCAATTGCTTAAAAATTTCTTACTCATGGTTCAAAATCAGTTTAATGTAACACCTAAATGCATTCGTTCTGATAATGGCTTAGAGTTTTTTAATAGAATTGTCATGATTTGTTAGCAAACCTAGGTATTCAACACCAAAGTTCATACATTTACTCTCCACAACAAAATGGTATTGTGGAGAGAAAACACAGACACATTTTACCGGTTGCTAAAGCCTTAAAGTTTCACTCAAAATTACCACACACACTTTGGGGCTACTGTATTCAAATAGCAGTCTATCTAATTAATAGATGTCCAACCCCTGTCCTCAAAGGTCTCTCACCTTTTGAAAAATTATTTGGCAAACCTCCTTCCTTGACACATTTGAGAGTCTTTGGTTGCTTAGCTTATTCCACAATCCTTACTCCTAAAGACAAATTTACCCCCAAGTCTATTCCATGTGTTTTTGTAGGATACTCCTTAAATAAAAAGGGATATTTGTTGTACAACTTAGACACCCCGTACAGTTCATACCACCTGAGATGTGAGTTTTTATGAACATATTTTTCCTTTCAGCTTGTCCAAAACAGAATTTTCAGTTTTTCCATTTGATTCTTTTCTAGAAGTCGATTGTTCCTATACACCTCTTTCACAACCTTGCATACATGTAGATGGTTTTCCAGGTCATACATCAGATCCAGTTGTGTCTCCTCACTCACATATACCTTCTACAACAGATTCTACAGCTGATACTTCAGTTCAGCCCTCTCCCATACCTTTAAGAAAATCCACCAGAATTACAAAACCTCCAATCTGGACTACAGACTACCATTGTCCTACACTTCCTCTTCCTCACAAACTCACTTAGTCAAATATCCAATTTCCAATTCTGTAAATTATAGTCACCTTTCACCCACTTACCAAGCCTACCTTAGTAAAATTTCTTCCCTTACTGAACCAGATAGTTTTTCCCAAGCATCCAAAGATCCTAACTGGGTAGAAGCTATGTCAAAGGAAATTAAAGCTCTAGAGAACAATCATACTTGGTTATTGGTTCCATTGCCGCCTGGTAAAAGTCCCATAGGATGTAAATGGGTATACAAATTGAAGTTTAATGTTCATGGCACCTTGGAGAGGTATAAAGCCAGGTTGGTGGCTAAAGGTTACACACAACAGGCTGGAATTGATTATGAGGAAACATTCTTCCCTGTTGTTAAAATGGTAACTGTCAGGACCATTCTTTCTTTAGCTTCACTTTATGATTGGCCCTTTTATCACCTTGATGTGGATAATGCATTCTTACAAGGTGATTTATCAGAGGAGATTTATATGTCTTTGCCTCCAGGTTTTCATAAACCTTCTAGATAACATTTGGTTTGCAGACTTCACAATTCCTTATATGGACTTAAACAGGCTTCTCGAGCCTGGAATTTTAAACTCACTTCAGCCTTGCTTCAGGGAGGATTTTCCCAAGCAAAATTAGATTATTCTCTCTTTATCAAACGACATAAAACTCACATTGTGGTGATTCTAGTTTATGTTGATGACATAGTCATCACTAGGAGTAATTCAGATCTGATTCATGATACAAAAAGGTTACTTCAGTCGAATTTTAAGCTTAAGGATCTTGGACTACTTAGGTATTTCCTTGGTTTGGAGGTGGCTAGGTCTGATAAAGGGATTTCCATTTGCCAACGCAAGTATGCTTTAGAATTAATTTCTGCTACTGGTTTATCAAGTAGCAAACCTGCTGTTATTCCTATTGATCAGCACATTAAGTTCACCTCTTTGGAATATGATAAGCAGTTCAATGTTCCTGAAGATCCCTTACTCAAAGATGCTTCCGCTTATCAAAAATTAATTGGTAAACTGCTGTACTTATGCATGACTCGCCCTGATTTAAGCTATTCAGTCCACTTGTTGAGTCAGTTTATGCATGCTCCTAAGGATTCACATATGCAGGCTGCTTTAAAGATTGTGAAATATGTTAAATCTGCTCCTGGTTTAGGGTTATTTTTTCCATCAACTGGTTCATTGTAGCTTTTTACCTACTGTGATTCCGATTGGGCTTCTTGTTTGCTTACAAGAAGATCCATCACTGGATTTTGTGTTTTTTCTTTTGGGTCCTCTCTTATCTCCTGGAAATCTAAAAAACAAGTGACGGTTTCTCGATCATCTTCTGAAGCTGAGTATAGGGTCATGCCTTCTGCAGTTTGTGAAATTGTTTGGTTGGTACAATTGTTGACAGAACTTGGTTATCCTCCTTTGTCTCCAGTTTCCTTGTTTTGTGATAACCAGTCAGCCTTACACATTGCTTCAAACCCCATATTTCATGAACGCACTAAGCATATTGATATAGACTGTCATATTGTCCGAGAGAAACTGCAGGCTGGTCTTATTCAAACTCACTATGTTCCTAGTGGTGATCAAAGGGCAAATATCTTTACTAAAGCCCTTGGGAGTGTTGAATCTTTATCACTCACCACCTTGAGGGGGGGTATTGAAGAATACACATCAGCTCTACTTCAGCTCAGCTTACAGCATTTCATTAATATTGTTTTAGTTAAATATTGTTATAGTTAAATGTAACTACAGTTAACTAAACTAGTGGAGTTAGTTAGTTGAATTAGTTGACTTACTTTACTAAAAGTAATTGTACATAACTGAGCAAATTAATTGAATCTGAGAAATTCTTCTTTTCTTCTTTCTACGTTTTTCCTCCCTGTCAAAACCTTTTAATAATGTCAAACTTTTCCTCCCACAGGAAGACTCTCTTAAAAATATTATGGAATTTTTTTTAATAAAAGGCGCTAAAAAAGCTCTTAAATTCCTTATTAAAAAGTTCAAACAGCTTATCAGAACCCAAAGGCCTCGTAAAATTTTCATCATTTGAGACATCACCAATTAAAACTTATCAGAACCCAAACGGTTCATAAGTTTTTACTTCCATTTATAATAACTTTCACATTCTTTTTTACTTTTCAAACGTGTCTTAGATATCCATAATTCATTGCGTTTCCGCTTTAAACAGCAGCATAATTCATGCTTGAGACTCAGCGAAATGTTGCATTTCGATTCCCAGTTGCTGGAAAAGCAAAACGGCGTTTACCTTCTGAAAGTTCTTTTGGTCCATCATTTTTTTGGCCTTGATTACCAGCTGAACTTTTCTTCTTATCCCCAGAATCACGTGGGTTCTTTTGGCTTCCTGCAATCCTCACTGATTCTTCCGTCGGAGCTTCTCCATATCTGATATGTTTCCTTGCGGCTTCAAAATCAAATGGCTTTATCTGCAAAAAGCCACTATGGTTTTCAGATTTCTCAAGCTTTCTGGGTTTTCTATTCTTGTTCACTGATTGTAGGCATTCCTGGAAGCTGGTACATAAATCAGAGAGCGACATAGGCTCATCTTGTTCATCCATTTCCAAAGCAGGCTCTGCAGAATCGTCCTCCCTGGGCACATGGGTTTTTTCCAAGTTATCATGTGTTGATTCGTCTCCATTTACATCATCTTTCAACATTATAACATCTTCGGTATTAGACCTAGCAGATGGCTCAACAGGAGGTTCCTCAGATTGAACTTCTAACACTTTGGACTCTTCTGCGACAGGTTTTGGCAATTCACCACTAGTAACGGATGAGAGGGATTGAAGTTCTTTGAAGATGTAAAAGGCTCCACCTTGACCTCTTTAACTGCTTTTGGCTGTTCATCCCTGGCAGAAAATGAGTGGAATGGTAGATTCACTGAAAGATCTAATCTGATCGAATTTGATCTCTTCCTTGTCCTGATTAAAATGAACATCTAATTAATAAAAAAATGATTGAATGAAATCGTATTTTACTTATAAAATGCACCAATTAAAAAAGAAGATGACAGCTATGCTAGTCGAGTATACAAGATCGCATTCACTTTGGCAAAAACTGAACCCTTGGACAACCTACCCTTATCTTATGAATTTCACATAATGATGTCTCACACAACAAACAGGTCAACAATAAGACAGGTTTCATAACAGTTGAAAAAATAACCATCCAAATGATAGTAAATAATGGAATAAAGATCCAAAAGAAATCAACACTCTTTTATCTTTTTATTTTCTTTTCCCTTTTTAACAAGAGAAAAAAACATTTATAACTAACAATAGCCTTAGAAAATTAACATAAGAAAACAGAGGCAAAAGAAAGAAAGAAAGAGAAAATTTGGCAGGCAAACAAAAACTGATTTTGCTATTTAACAAGAAATCAGCAGCACATACTCACCCCTTTACTAGAACAGAATAATTGCAGAGCTAGCAAAAATAATGAGCACATTAAACTAACATTTTTTTCAGTATCAAGCTTTCTCTTTGGGTTACCCAGCAGTGCTCCAAAACCACAGGTAGGTTTCTTTAGAGCCTGCACAGATGCTTTAGCAACCTATAAAGAAATAAACATTTTAATCTACAGCTATCAATTTAAGATTATAATCAATACAAGGCATTAACGTTTTACAACCTTAACTGAAGAGGATATGCCAGTATTTGTCTCTCTACTTTGGCACGAGTTAGTAATGCTTTCTCTGGGAAGCTCCGAGATATGAATGCCGGACTCCTTTTCTTCACCATTTGCTCCAGGATGCCCCAAAGACCCTAGTCCTTTTCTGTCAGGTTCTGTAACACTGCTTCCAAATTTCAAAGAAGGTGGTAGATGTGGAATGATGCTAGCATTGAATGCATTGCCACCACCAACACTTTCTATTGTAACATTTGAATTTTTCACATTTGTGGAAGTCTCACCGACTAAAGCTTCAGTTTCATCGTTAAGTGCTAAATTTACTTCAGAGGCCTACACAATAGAGATTTAATTTTATGAAAATAAATGGAAATAATAACAAAGAATTTAGCCCTAAAGAGAGTTGGAACTTAAAAAGTACCAAGTTTATTCTCTATAGCTCACAAAAACTCCATCAAACATGGATCACCAATTAAATACTAGGACTACTAAATCAGTGAGCAGTTACTAAACAAGCCCATTTAATAAGTCGTACCCTTTCAAACTGTCCTAATGCATAAAATATCCATCCTAGACTTTCACACAAAATTATTCAAGAAGAATAAAACTTATAATTTATGATGGCCCAGCTAATGAACTCTCTTTTTGCCTGTTGTAAAGGACAATGTAGCTTCAAAATGTGCAAAATTTTCCTGAATATATGAAAGGCCAAAGATGTATATCACATCTTCCAACCTTAACTTGGTTAACTCTTTCTAAACCCTTCATTTTTTTTTAGGAGAAACTAAAACAATATCATTACTTGAAGAAATTACAAGAGAGTGAACAAGCTGTCCACAAAAGTACAGATTCATCTAAAGGATCTATACAGAAAAGGTTGAACAACTCAACAAAAGCTACAAATAACTCAATTCAGTGCCAATAGCCAAAATTAAACCAAACCCCTCCCCAATCTAAGTGAATAACGAAAAAGGCAGTGTCTTGAAAAGCTTTAAGAGACTGAATCCCACAGAGAAGCAAGCAAACAAACTCTTTATAAACCCTTCTTGACCAAAATGATTTTGAAATTACTAAATGAATTTACAACAGGTGATCATTTTAACATTCAAAAACATAAAATTAGTTGGAACCAGAACCTCAGCAATAACAGCTAATATTCATTCAAATCCTATTTCCAAAATTTATACAAGTACACTACCTTCCCTCCATGAGGTCTAAACTGATCCCACATGATAAATTACACGTTACAGGAGGTTGTACACTCAATGTTTCAAATTTTATTTTTTTATATTTTTTTTTTTTTGGTCACTAGCTTTCAACATTATGGAACAATTTACTCCAGCTCAGCTTTCTTCTTATCAAGCTCATCAAGATAAGGAATTTATAGTATGGGTGAATTAATTTCTTTTTTTTCTTTCGGTATACAAATGACCAGCTGCAAGATTTACATTAATTACTAACAAAATATAAAAATTCATCATGTACTGTTTGACTATTTGGAGAATCTTGATTCAGTGATACCTAGTCTATGCTATCCAATTAAACAGTCAATCCATTCAAGGCTGAGAAGGGTAAGATTCACCGAAACAGCACAATACCAAGTCACCACTATATTACTGTCATGAACCTAGTTTATGCAAGTCTCACGATTTCCATTCGTCCCTCTTTTAACTGTTGAGCAACGGCTTCAAAAGCAGTAGCATTCTGCAGAGAATCCCTAATAATGCTTACAACCGAGCCAAGATTACGCTCAATATATGGATGCTTCGATTTCAATAACCGGAGTAACAAGCTTCTGTTTGGCTTTTATCACCAGAAAAAAAAAATGTGAATCAGGTCAAAACTCAACGAATGAGTGTTATAAATAACAAAGATAAAATTTAAGTTAAAGGAAAATTGGAGCAGTTTTCTACCAATTTCAAGAAGCGTTTTGTTAGGCAATATATAACCAGTACTTTCATCCTCTGTACGGGCAACAACATCTCGCCATTGACAAAGGCCCTGAAAACCATTTAAGTTGGGACCTATAAGAAAATGAAGTAGACATGTATACACAAATATGCTATAACCATATAAGTAGGTTATAATAATGTGTCAATCAGTTGATCTCCCAAGTATCATCAAATCATCTAAAAATGTAAAAATATAATCCATGACACAACCATACAGATGACTAAGGTGCCATTTGAGGCTTGTCAAAGATGTCAAGGAAAAGCATCTGAGTTATAGATAGTTCATTTCCTGTGGCTTACAATCCTCATGTATATAAGATGGATAATGTAAATAAAAAAAAAAAAAAAAAAAACAGTTTACAGTAACAATGGCAAGCTGCTGAGCATTAAATTCAGCCCCCTGTAACCTATTTCAACATATGATTAGTTTCTGGTAAAAAAAACGATAACACAAGAGATGTAGATAAAATTTTACAAAGAAAGGATAACAAGGAATAATTTTTAATACAAGATGTTAAATACAAGCAGGCAGCTGTCACCTTAAACTGAGATGATAAGGAACTAACCCATATATTTAGAGATATGAATTCTGTGTCAGAACCGCGCTTGTAGACCTGTTTGCAAGTGAAATTTGCTCAAAATGATGAAATTAAAAATCTCACAAGTACCTAACCCAACAAAAAGTAGTGCCCATGAAGTTATTTTATGATTGAAAAAGTTTAAAAAAGCTGGATTGAAACAATCATTTTCTCAAAAATCTAGGCAGCGTACCCAAGACAATGCAACATGAGGGAATGTCAAACAAAGACTTCATTAACTCTCTTCAGACTCATTGATGTATAATTCACAAGCATAAACAAGGATCAAAATGAAGGTCAAAACAAGCTCTACATTGTCAAAGAGGTCCATAAGGAACTTATTAAAGAACACACAGTCTGCATGAATTCTACGTCTATCAATGAAGCATCAGAGCTTTCGGACTACTTAGACATGAAGAACAATTCGATTTTCATCATATCATATATATACAACAAATACTGTGTATCTTCTCTGGCATATCTGTCATCGCAAGTAAAATCAAATTGTTCAGATATGCCAACCCCCAAATGTAAATTACTTAACAACGTTAGCAAATGAAGATATATTCATTACCAAGTGGAGTATCTGCACTTTATTTTCAAGAAATCAATATCAGAAAAGCAGAAGTAAAATGGAAAGCCAAACTTACCTGAGCATCTCATCGGGATGCAATGAGTCCTTAGCAGAAAGGAAGGATTGAAAATAAAATTGAAACATAAAATATAGAAAAAAAAGAAACCAAACTATGGAGAGAATCAGAAGTAAATTAAAGGACCCACTCTTTGTTGGCAGTAACTCCACATAAGTGCTATAGAAGATACTCCAAACTATTTCTCTCCAATTTCAAGACCATTGAGGCCTGAGATAAAGTCAAAGAGAAATTTCACCATCACTTCAATCGCAAATCACAATAACAGCATGGTAATACTTGAAATAAACTAGTTAAAGCAGTTGGATAAACCTTTGACAGGTTCAAAATTCAATCTTCAAGCTTACGTGTGTTCATGGGTTACTGCTGAGGTTGAGTGGAACTAGTCTTCAGTTGTTCCTATTTTGTAGCATTAAATCAGCATCCACTTTCTCCTGTATCTTATCCACGATTAGGTAGTTGCTGATCATGTTGTAATGCTGCTATAAATCTGAATGAAATCTCAGCAAACTAAAACTGAGAAGTTATCTCAAAAGCTTTGTATTTTATTTTGGTATCAGAGCATATCTTGGCCAACGCCATCAACAATAACAAAAACAAACGCTGACCCCTCACCCTCATGGCCACTCCTCCAAACACTCCAGGCAGTAGTAAATCACCAGGTACCAGTGCACCATCTTCTTTATCCGATTTGCAACTTTCAAACAAAATCTCACTTACTCCCTACGGTTCCATCAAACTTGACCGAACCAACCATCTCCTATGGGAAACACTTGTCCTACCTGTTATTAGAGGCCACAAATCAGCTGGCTATATCTTTGGCACAAAGCCTTGTCCTCCTGAATATCTACCAAGAACCACATCAGGCAGTACAGTGCAAATACCCAATTCAGATTATGAAGATTGGATTTCAAATGATAAGTTGCTATTAGGATGGTTGTACAGCACCATGAATCCAGACATAGCTTCTCAGCTAATGCAGAAATTGACTTCTAAGGAACTATGGGATGCCGCGAAGGAGCTCTCAGGTGCACACACCAAGTCAAGAGTCATTTTCTATAAAGGTGAACTGCAAAAAACCAGGAAAGGGAGAATGAAGATGGAGGAATATTTGACCACAATGAAAGCCTTTTCAGACAACCTTACATTAGCAGGTAGCCCAATATCCTTGTCTGATCTAATCACCCAAATTTTGATTGGTCTTGATGCAGAGTACACCCCAATAGTGGTTCAACTCGGTGACAAAGAGTCACTATCCTGGATTGAGTTGCAAACTACTCTACTAACCTTTGAAAGCAGGTTAGAACAACTCAATACCTATCAAAATGGTGGCATCAATTTGAGCTAAGCTACAGCCCATATTGCAATAAATAGACCTGAAAACAGGTGATCCAACTTTAGTTATGGCAGAGGGCAGAGTCGACCACCAAACAACAACAATAATAAAGGCTCCAGAGGCAGATTTCGTGGAAGAGGAGGAAGAAGTAATGGAAGTAAACCAACATGTCAAATTTGCAACAAAATAGGGCACACTGCCTCAATTTGTTGGAACCGATTTGATCAGAATTCCATGGGCAACACATCAAATCAGTTTGACCAACCCAAAAACCAGTCAGTAAATGCTTTTATTGCCTCACCTAAAACACTTGAAGAACACTCATGGTATGCGGATACTGGAACAAGTCATCATGTCACCAATGATTTGGGAAATCTGCATCAGAAACAAGATTATAGTGGTAAGAATTTTCTTGTAGTAGGCAATGGAAGCAAGCTTGATATTAGTCACATCGGTGACTTAAAATTACCTACTCAGCAGGAAGATTTATTACTTAATAATGTATTACGTGTGCCTAATATCACAAAGAATTTGCTGAGTATATCACAGTTGGTAGTTGATAATAAGGTAAATGTTGAGTTTAATTCTTTTGGTTGTTTTGTGAAGGATGAGCTAACAGGACTAGTGATGCTACAAGGGAAACTTGAAGATGGTCTGTACAAGCTTGAAGTTGTTTCCACTTCAAATCAGTCCACCATCACAAAATCAAAACCTTCACAATCAAAGACTTCACGTTCTCAAGCCATTTCTCTTTTTGCTAATTTGTCAAGTCCGCAGTCATGCGTCAGTCCTTTTTATTTCTCAAAAGAGGATGAATGGCATAGGAAACTAGGCCATCCATCTAAAAGAGTATTGTTTCAAGTTTTAAAACAAAGCAATGTCAATTTCAAATCAAATGAAATAAATTTTTATGATGCTTGTCAATTTGAAAAATCACATGCTTTGCTCTTTAACAATTCTGATTCACATGCAAAATCCATATTGGAATTAATTCACACTGATCTTTGGGGACCTGCACCATTACTTTCATCCTCTAGATATCGTTTTTATATACATTTCATTGATGATTTTAGTCGTTTCACTTAGATTTATCCTCTCAAACTCAAAAGTGACGCTATTAAGGGTTTTAGTCATTTCAAAAATCTTGTCGAAAATCAATTTGGAACTAAAATAAAACAACTCTACTCTGATTGTGGAACCGAGTATCTACCCTTTTCTCAAATAGTTCAACAGTTAGGAATCATTTTCAAACACACTTGTCCATATACCTCAGTTCAAAATGGTAGAGCAGAAAGGAAACACAGGCATACTGTTGAAATGGGGTTAACTCTCTTAGCACAGGCTAAAATGCCACTAAAATTCTGGTGGGAGGCTTTTGAGAGTGTTGTTTTCTTGATAAATAGATTGTCAACTCCTATTCTTCAAAACATCTCACCAATGCAAAAATTATTTAACAAAGTTCCAGATTATTCTTTTCTAAAGATTTTTTGTTGTAGTTGTTTCCCATGTCTTAGACCATATCAAACTCATAAATTCCAATTTCATTCAACAAAATTGTGTGTTTCTTGGTTATAGTGAATTCTTCAAGGGATATAGATGTCTCAGTTCCACTGGAAAAATATATCTTTCTAGACATGTAGTATTCAATGAAAAAGATTTTCCCTTCCATTTTGGGTTCCTAAATACCAAAACAACAATAAATTCAGTCATTATTTCTTCACCATTCTCATGGCACTCACCATCAAGTTCTTGTATTCACACAACAGATTCTGCCTGTACAGGCCAACATCAAACTTCCTCAATAGCATCATCAAATTCCCGAGGCTCAACTTCTATCTCACCAAGAGATTTATCTCAAGATTTTGCCACTACAGTTCCGTTAAATGCAGAATCTGTGCAGCCCTCAAATCAAGCAAAAATAGATGAGACACAAGTTGAACCTAAAATAGAAATCGGTGCCACAAATGAGAGGAAAAGAGGTTTCGACACTCAACAGAACAGCCACTCTATAATGACTCAAGGGAAGAGTGGAATATTCAAGCAAAAATCCCCTTACATAGGTATTATCGAGACCAGTGAAAGTCTGAATTCTATGGAACCTATGACTGTCTCAGCAGCTCTCAGCAATAGTAATTGGAAGAAGGCCATGCAAACTTAATATAATGCTCTAATGCAAAATCAGACATGTCATCTAGTTCCATCATCTACAGCTCAATCCTTAGTTGGCAGCAAATGGGTTTTCAAGCTAAAATACAACCCTGATGGGAGTACAGAACGCTACAAAGCGAGGTTAGTTGCCAAGGGATTCCACCAAACCCCTGGCATTTACTTCTTTGAGACATTTAGCCCTGTCATTAAACCTTTTACAGTCCGAATTGTGCTCACTCTAGCTGTCTCCAAAGGGTGGGAGGTAAGACAACTAGACATAAATAATGCATTTCTTAATGGTTTACTTGCTGAAGATGTCTATATGGTGCAGCCGGAGGGTTTTGTTGATCCTAAGAAACCAGATTTTGTTTGTAAACTTGACAAGGCTATCTATGGGCTTAAACAAGCTCCACGCGCTTGGTTTGACAAGTTGAGGAACACTTTAATTGATTGGGGGTTCTGTAATTCCAAATGTGACACCTCTCTATTCTTCTTCAAATCTACAACTAAAGTCTTGTTTATTCTCATCTATGTTGATGACATACTGATAACAGGCAATGACAACAAACTTGTGCAAACTTTCATTCACAAGTTAAATAAGGTTTTTGCTCTCAAAGACATGGGGTCCCTACATTATTTTCTCGGAATTGAAGTTTGCAAGGATGACACTGGGATGTATCTTACACAATCAAGATATATTCAAGAATTACTTGCCAAAGCTGAAATGGGACACGTCAAAGCCTGCCCAACGCCACTTGCAGTAGGTAAGGACACGTCAAAGCCTGCCCAACGCCACTTGCAGTAGGTAAAACTCTATCTAAACAAGATGGTGAAATCATATAGAATCCTAAATCATATAGACAGGTTATAAGGGCTCTCCAATATCTTACACACACTCGCCCAGACATAGCTTTCACTGTGAACAAACTGAGTCAATTTCAGCAACAACCCACAATGGTTCATTGGCAATCAGTGAAGAGAGTTCTTCGTTATTTAAGTGGCACTATTTCTGTTGGCTTGCATATTAAGCACAATGACAGACTTCTTTTAAGTGGGTTTCTGATGCAGACTGGGCTAGTTGTCCTGATGATCGTCACTCAATAGCAGGTTATTGTGTCTATCTTGGTGACACATTAGTTTCTTGGTCTTCTAAAAAGCAACATGTAGCGGCTAGATCAAGCACAGAGTCGGAGCATCGATCACTAGCTAATCTTGTTGCAGAATTGTCTTGGCTGACTTCTTTGTTGAAAGAGTTCTCGTTTCTTCTCTCTTCTAGAACAATTGTATGGGTTGACAACTTAAGGGCAGTTGCGCCTGCAGCGAATCCCGTGTTTCATGCTCAAACTAAGCATATTGAGATCGATGTTCACTTTGTTAGAGACATGGTTTTGAGGAAACAGCTAGAAATCCGATATGTACCCTCACATGATCAGATTGCAGATTGTCTTACGAAGGCCCTGTCACATTCTCGTTTTGAATTCTTGCATGACAAACTTGGTGTGGTAGAATCACCCCTTCGTTTGAGAGGGCGAGTTAAAGCAGTTGGATAAACCTTTGACAGGTTCAAAATTCATTCTTCAAGCTTACGTGTGTTCATGGGTTACTGCTGAGGTTGAGTGGAACTAGTCTTCAGTTATTCCTATTTTGTGGCATTAAATCAGCATTCACTTTCTCCCGTATCTTATCCACGATTAGGTAGTTGCTGATCATGTTGTAATGCTACTATAAATCTTAATGAAATCTCAGCAAACTAAAACTGAGAAGTTATCTCAAAAGCTTTGTATTTTCTTTAAACTAAGAACATATTAGGCATGAAAATATAAAAGATCAGAAGCATGACAAAAAAAACATCAAAAAGGGGAAAAAAACAGACCACGTATTGCGAATACATCAATATGCATAGTTCACATGAAAAACTACTAGTAAAAATCAACTTGCTACATACATATTCTCTCTCTGGAGTCAGAAACTAATAAATGCTGCTTTTTGAAGCCAAACTTTGACTGAAAAAAAAATTCAAATTAATTGAAAATACAAACAATAATACTACACGCACAACCTTTTTATATAAACTTTTTCTCACAAATTTATGTAGCAAAAGATGATTGGGTGAAAGTTTCACCCAATCATCTTTTGCCACATAAGTTTGTAGGAAAAAATTTGTATAAAATGGTTGTGGGTGTAGTATCACTCAAATACAAAAGCAAGTTTGAGCATCATTAATTGCAAATAAGACCATATGTGGTATCTTAAATCCAAAATTTACGATAAAATCGATTATGAGAAATTCAAATTAACTCAAAATAAATTCCTAATTTTCAAAGTAGTGGATTCAAGGTGCAAACCTGTCCAGTATAAAACATATTGCAAAAATATATGCCAAAGTCTCATTGAAGCCATACAATAGCTAGATCTGCTCCATGCATGACCTAATTACATTAAATAAAGTAGATATGTCATAAAGCCAAAAGAGTAGTGTGGTTGAAGAGAAAAACCTTTTTCTTGGTAGGGTCTTTGAAAACTTCCCGAAGATATGGGCCCACATGGACGCGAAATTTTCATGTCTACCACAAAATCTTCAGTTTTCAGTTCTGGTAGAAATTTGCATCAGGCAAGTCAATCCTTGGAAAGATCGATATTGATTATGCTCCAAATCGACCTAGAGAAAGATTAAACAAACATTACAATGTTTTCATATTTACTTGAAAATCTCCCTTTCTAATGAAGTAGAAACTATTTTTACTTTTTTTTTTTTTTTTTTTTTTTTTTCAAATTCATATTTGCTCAAGGATCTCCTTTTTTCATAAAGTAAAAACTCATGCCAGGTTTATTTCATGCTAGAGAGAAAAAATGAAGATGTAGTCAAAAGTGCAGTCCCATGTCAAGATACTAGATAAATTCCTTGGGCATACAAAACTAGCACCAAGAAAAAGTAGACAGTTGATATTATTAACCTGACAGGTAGATCTCAAAGGGTAGTTATTTTCTTTTTTTTTCAGGTGGTGGTGGGGGTGTGGTGGTGCATCTTGCTAAACACCTCATTTTTCACCATATCACTTGAAGGATTGGGATCTTAACTACACTTTATCCCCAAGTATAATAGTTTTGTGCAAATAAAGTTCTCTAGAAATGTAGAAATTAAAGATGCTGCAAAGATGAAACTAATATGGTAAAATTTTTGCCTTAAGTAACCCACGTCAATGTACCAATTAAAAATAAATCAGCAGTCAGACTTTACCGCAAACTCATTTACACCCCGCAATTCAGCGGCTAACTCCTTCAAATCTTTAACTTCTTCCACAAGCTTGAATGGTGTTTCCTCCAATGATGTGGGTAAGATTAAACATCCCCTATACCTTTATCCACAAAATCCAAAATCCAAAACAAAAATAAGAAAAAGTATTATACATATATTCTGGCCAGGATGAAACAATAAATACATATACAGATCGTGTAGAAATTTTTTAAACTTTGTTATAGTCGAATGAGAATGAGAACAACTATGACATACCATGAAAATCCAAACAAGTAAAGAAAAGCATCAATATCTAACCATCATTCCACCAAATAGAAAATGGGAGAAAATTAAAACTATTAATCACATAATGGTAGCATTTAAGGAGTGACTTATAGACATGAACCAGGAGGGCAAAGAGAAATCGATATAGACATGTCAAGTCATCTTTAAAAGATCTTGGCTGTATCCAAGAAACATCATCATACGACTACAAATCAACATCACTTGCATCTACATACTACCTAAGATAGTAGCATTATCCAGGATAACATCCCCGCAATAAAGCCAAAACCTACAGTTTTCCATAATAACAAAAATTATTTGAATAAATTATTCTGAAAGTGAATAAAGCTAGTCGGTATTAGAATTCAAAGACTGAAAAGAACATGATTTTCGTAGATCTCAAAAGCTTCTTCTGTCCAGACACTAATCACTCTCCTAATCAAATCAAATACTAAACAATAATTCGCAAAAAAAGAAATGAAAAAATAATTAAAAAAACTAACCAGCGGATGAAGAAAGCGCTGATCATCCTCAGACCTCTGTAACCAAACATGCTGAAATGGGTGGTTCAAATTATTCACCAAGATATTATACTTCTCTTGAGGTCTCTTTATTGTGGGTATATGAATCGGCACTTTTGCTCTATCTTTCTTTTCCTTTACTTTCACATTCACCGAGGCACCCTGCACCTTCATCCGACTCACCGAGTCACCACCACCACTCACCATAGACAGACTCTCCCTTCTTATTCTTCCCATAAACCTACTGAAACCCATCTTCATTTCCTCTCTCTCCTTTCTTCTCACCCTTTCTCTTCTCAAATTTTTTTCATTAATTAATTGCTTCTCTGCCAATGCTTGTGTCAGGCTTGGAACTCGTGCCCTCGAGGTTGAGAGTTGAGACATGTAAAAGTTAGCTGGATGAGAGATAGATGGATAAGAATTTTTCAGATGTTTTTCAGTGTGTACAGCGTATAATATTTATACACAAACTCTCCNGTTTGTTGCCCTTACGTCTGGCGTTTGAGGTTTTAAGTTCTAGTCTTTCATGTGTTGCTATTAAAACTAACCATTGGAATTCAATTAATTAAAATATATGTAAACGGTTCGAACGATCATAAAAATAAAAAAATAAATGGGATGATTCAAGTGTTATAGTACCAAAGTGAGGGATCATATCATTTAATTCCTTAGTAAATCTTTACATGATTTAGTCAATTAATCTTCTTTCAAAGATTGACTCAAAATTATTTTTGAGCACTCTTATTAACGATCCTGAGTTTAAGTTTGGATTTTAAATCAATATATACACATCTTCTGAAGAGACAAATTGTAGATTATTTAATAGAATAAGGAAATTGTCTCGAAATATTTTTTGGAGATCTTGAGAGTTTTCGAAGTTGATTCAATATAAAGGAAAGTTTTAGATCCTAATTCATATTATATAAATAAAAGAGATAATAATACTAAATCATTCCATTGCTACATAAATAATTACCAGTAATATTTACAGAGAAAACCCACCAGTCTATCACCTCCAATTTAGCCGATCGATTCTTCGAATTTTGTTGTTTTGACTAGTCGGTGACAGAAGTTTCTCTTCTAACTCAATTATTAATTAATTAAACACTGAAACGATGAGGTGAGTTGACCTTGAAACTTCAAACCACCATTATGAAGCTATTTTAGCTGTGTTCATAGCTTTTCGCAAATAATGATCTTCATCCTCACAAGAAGGCTACGAGGTTTGGTCTCAACTTGTCTTCTTCTTTTGATCATTTCATTTCGAACTTGTTTTATTGTGCATACAAGTATGTTCATATATTTATAAGGAAGATATCTGGCTTCTGCAGAATTTATAAAGCCAGAAGTACACTCTCAACAGTTTTGTTCGAGCTTGGTTAAAAATAAGTTTATTTAATTTTGAGCGGTTAAAATAATTTAATCTTACATACATAATTAAATACATTAGAAATGTCACTTATTGGATTTAATCTTAACCATATAATATATCAATATCTTAATTTTAAGGGAATTAATCAATAGAAATCTTGTATATATTTATTGTGTATATAGTTACATGGTATAGATACAGCTCACTATAATAAGCTATCTCCCTAATTATACACACAAACTAAAATTTTAAACTGAACCGCACTTGGAATGAATCTCACACACAAAACACAAATTGAATTGAATTTTTTGAAGTCCATTTACACTGGCAATTCTGATTGTTCCACCGAACTGCTTCCTTTGAATTAAAAAACTAAATTGAGATACGAAATTCTTTTCACATGATCTATTTCAAGATATGAGATATGGAGACGGAAGGTCTTCCCCATCCTGCACTTTCCTCTGGTATTGGTTATTTGACAATTCCTGCACAGGGAGTAGTTGACTAGTTTCCCATCCCCAACTTGTTCTCAGCACAAAAATATTTTATCAATGGGTGCAAGAGAAAACCGGATGGGAGAAAGCAGGCTGATCATATATTGATATGTAGTTCCCAGGGTGGTCTTGAAGCTCCACAAGATTACGGGATATTGCTCCAACAACTGCCCCAATGCCCTGCATATTTAATTACCAGATTCATGTTATGCATAACTATATGCATACCAAGTGTGAAAAGAAAAAATTAAATTAAGTTTATAAAATTAAATTATATGTATGTAAAATTAAATTATATGCATACAAGTATGTTCATATATTGATAAGGAAGATATCTGGCATCTGGAGAATTTATAAAGCCGGAAGTACACTCAACAATTTTGTTCGAGCTTGGTTAAAAATAAGTTTATTTAATTTTGAGCGGTTAAAATAATTTAATTTTACATACATAATGAAATACATTAGAAATGTCACTTGTTGGGTTTAATCTTAACCATATAATATATCAATATCTTCATTTTAAGGGAATTGTTGTGAGTGAATACTTGGAACGACGTCGTATTGAATATTAATGGAACGGTGTCGTTTTGGATAGCTTCAAGATGAATCCTGACCATTGATTCAGAGACAATCCAACGGATGAGATCAAGCCACAAGTCAACACTATAAAAGGAAAAGGTCTTCATGAATACAGTAGGTCATCAAACGAGAGAGAGCCTGTTTTGTGTTCATCATTCTTTGTTAGGGTTCTTGATAATTTTCTAAGTCTGATTTCTTTTGTAATCTGTGGTATCTTGAGTGATTGTGGGGTAATTACTTAAGGGAAGAACGACTGTGTTCTTGGTATAGGATTTCCAGGTTTAGAGTATTCTTAGGGCAGATTACGGATTTGAATTAGCGGTGTTTGATTTGGGGTTTTTGGTGTATTCTTGTATCTGTGACTGTAAGTGGTTGTTCAGTTAATCATAGTGCAGCGATCTCTCTTTTTTCGGAGTTCAACGTAGATATAGCTTGCTCAAATAGGACAAGTGAACCATGGTAAAAACCGGTGTTGATTGTGTGTGTTGTTCTTGATTTCATTTTTGTTTGTGTTTTGTTTCTTGGTTAATTTCATAACAGGAATTAATCAATAGAAATCTTGTATATATTTATTATGTATATGGTTACATGGTATAGATACAGCTCACAATAATAAGCTATCTCCCTAATTATACACACAAACTAAAATTTTAAACTGAACCGCACTTGGAATGAATCTCACACACGAAACACAAATTGAATTGAATTTTTTGAAGTTGCCACTTCGAGGGACAAAATTTGATGTCCATTTACACTGGCAATTCTGATTGTTCCACCGAACTGCTTCCTTTGAACCAATCATACGCCATATTGATAAATGCTGAACTTTTGATCTTTTGCAGAAGCAAATTGTAAGCATTTTTAAGCGCAGTGGCATGCTGGTAGGCAACAATAACAGGTACAAAAGCCCATATTACAAAAGCGACGTCTCCAACCAAGATAGAGATGATTGAAGCTGAAGAGAGAGATCCTGAGATGATGGCAACAGGACCCAAATACTGTGAATAATTTGTTTGATGATGCTGATATTTCAAGTCTGCTACCAAGGCAAAACAATAAAACAATGTGTTCACCAGAAAAATCCATATATTTGCAAAGTTTGTTTCAAATATGTTCTTTCTCCCTTGAGCATAAACTCACAGGATGCCTATAAGCAACGGTATCAGAAATGCGAAGGCCGTATGGTATGGCATCAAGGGAATTAAATTTTGGCCACTGCACAACCATCAAAATATGTTACAATTTGCTTCATATATATTATACAATTTAGGTCATCAACAAAGAGATAAATAGTCCCCCTCTATTCTCATAAATCCGCAATTTTTTTTAAATACATAAACTGCTTATTGATATCACCTAAAACTGATCAAAATTAGAGATATTATCAGGGCACCTCCCCTAAGGGTTCAGCCAATTATCTTTTCACCCAAATATATGAAAACTCCTCAGTATCTCCCGAGTATTTAAGTTCCCTCAAGGACCTCCCTCCAGCTCCGTTTTCTAAGGCCAAACCATATAATGGATGGGCAAAATAGTCTTTTAACGAATAAAAAATCGTAAAACGTAAGTTTTATTATAATAAAAAGACTTTGCAATATCACGTCGCTGCCATGGCGATGGTTGAGGTGGTGATGGATATGAAGGAGAGGAAGACGAAGATAACTGAACTTATGAAATAAAATTCAAACTTGAAAAAATTATTAAAATGGATGTTTTTTATTGATTTGGTTAGAGTAAAATCGAAGTTTGGACCTTTGGCTTGTGGTTTTTGGGCCAAATAGCTCACGGCTTGGCCATTGATTTGCGGCTTTCCGCCTGCTATCTAGGCCACCGGTGAGCTACCAGACCACGGTGGCTTATGGGTTTCAATTTTATGTCGCTGCCATGGCCTCACGGCTTGGCCATTGATAAAAATAACGGAGTGGTAGGCGATGGTTGAGGTGGTGATGGATTTGAAAGAGCTATTGAAACAAAAATTGGATATGGCCCAAATAAACAAGAAGGAGAGGAAGAAGAAGATAACAATAGCGATTGAACAGATCCGCAAAGCCACAAGTGTCTGGCTCGTTAATTTTGAAGCGGAATGAATAAATGTAATTAAGAAGATGCAAAGCAGATGAAAAATACCAGAAAGAAGTCAAATTCAGCAGCTAAGGACAAGTTCTTTGCTTTAGAGGTGCAGGTCGGTCTTCCAAGGAAGGGATTTTCGTGCACTTTTTGAAGCTTTCTTTCTGTTATTTTCCATCAAAGCCCCGCCCTCTATAAGCTTCTGAGTGAACTGCCCTTCTAACCAGAAAGATCATAAGAGAACAAAGCATAGACAAGAGCCTCTTCCAATTCTTTAGAGAGTTGATCCAGAAAGCAGCGCCCAAAGAGCTTAGCCCTGTTTAGTCCGAAATGGTCTCGCGAAGCCGGTCCCCGTTTGCCTAAGATCCTTTTCTGAGATTGGAAGAAAGCTAGAATGCTGCGATATGCTTAACACATGCAGACTCGAAGGTGAGATCGGATTTTGCCTCAACTAGCAAGGGCTATCCAATTTAGAAGTGAACTGCCCTTCAAAGTGTAGAAATTGGATTCGAGACTTCCAGCAAAGAAAAAAAACTTTCTCCGGTTCTAACACTCTAATTAACTAACAAAGCGTTTTAGTTCTCTTTTTTTCGTCGATATTGGCTTGGCTAGATAGCTTTGGTTGACCTTGCCTATGCCTGAGATGCTTTGTTTGGGTGGTATGATTATAGTACCGTTTTAATTTTCATTTATCTAAATCACAACACTGTGTCCTCAACGCAGGGCCCTTAAGCCTGTTCTGGCTCATCAAATAATATTGACAATAAAAGACACTGAAATGGCTAAAAATCGGAAAATTAAATGACATATTCGAAGATTAATTGAACTATAATATAAGGATGGATCTAGGTTAAAGCAATAACATATAACAAAAATAAGAAGTTTACTTGGCACCTTTCACTTTTGGGCAGGCTTTGTGACACTGAGAGTGAGTCCAGAGTATCACTAGTTCCGCCGCTCTTCTGCTCTTCCATCTACTCCAGGGCCCTTCACGGAGTATTAATTGGAGATGGAGTTTAAAATGGAGATGGAGATGGAGATGGAGAATTAATTTGCTGTGTCTGGCTGTCTGCCGGTTTGCTATACAGAGAATTGAGGATGCACTAAACAGCAAAAAAGAAAGAATTTGAGGCCAGTCTCTTGAGTCTCTGACTTGAGTGGTCTATTTTTTTAGAGAGAAGGTTCCATTGTTTAGGTCAACGTCAGACTCGTAAGTGACATCAGGCTTGGCGCCGGAAAAAAGGAATTTGAAGTGAACCAGCTCATTATTTTATTTGTCTCCATAGACTTATTTTATTTGTCTCCATAAAATTTGTCTTTCCCGTTAAGTTTGTTATAGTATTTTGGATAATATTTTTATAAAAGTTAGAGTTGGGTAATAATAGCGAGATAATATTTAAAAATTAATAAAAACATCTTATAAGTTTGTTAATTTATTAAACACCCCTATAATAAAAATATTAAAAATTATAAAAACACCTTCACCCATCCATTAAATATTGGCAATCAGCCACCACCGCTGGAGGGTGGCTATAACTGCTATATCAACGCACGACTAACTAGATCTGGTCAGTCGTGCGCCTAGATGGCCTTTTCCGATCAGATCCACCGTGGATTTGATAGGAAAATGTCAGATTTACGACTAGATTTGGTCGTGTTTGGTCGTCAACAACGGCCAAAGATATGATTGTCGTTGACGACTAGCTACGGCCAAAGATCTGACTGTCAACGGCTAGATTTTTTGCCGTAGATCTGACATTTTCCGTATATAGGTGCACTATTGGTCAGATCCAGTCGGTAGTGTGTCATTATATCAGATTTCGGCCACCTTCCAACGGTGGTCTTGGCTGAACTCTAGCAAATGTGGGTGGATGAGGGTGTTTTTGTTAATTTCTAAAATTTTTTTGGGTGTTTAGTTAAATTAACAAATCTAAGGATTTAAAAGAATTTAATAAAATAGAATAAGATTTTTAAAATAGGAAAACAAATGTGTATTTTCAGAATTACAAGAATAGGATAATGTAAAAATATTAAAACAAATGGAGCCTTGGAAATCTACCGGCTTGGTTTGTGTCGTTTGACTAGAGTTTCGTAGAATTGAAAAATAAATATAAATATTAAAATCAGTGCTTGATCGAATTATTCTATTTTTAAAATTATATTCTCATTATAAAACTTCTCATAAATAATTGCCTTATCTTGTTGATTAATTGAATATAACGATCGATTTAGGTTAACACATAACAAAAAGTCAGGACGTTTACATATATAGCAATGTTTATTTTTTAAATGTAGTATTCCATTGAAAGGGAAGACCATTAATGAAAGATTATGTAGAGAAGGATTTGTTTTGCATGTGACAATTTCTAGCTTGTCATAAATATATATAGGCATGGTTCAATAACCTGGAAATCTAGTAGAGTTTCATAGAACTAAAAAATAAATATAAATATTAAAATCAGTTCTTGATCCAATTATTATATTTTCAGAATTATATTCTCATTATAAAACTTTTAAACAATAATTACATTATCTTGTTGACGTTGGATATTCGAAGATTAATTGAACTATAATATCTAGGATTACGGATTTCCATAGGCTGCTTGTTGCAATTTTAGGATTAAGGTCAACCTTCGTAATCAAATCATCAACGGTTGTACCTTAACTAAGTAGTTGACAACATATATCGTCTCCGTCTACGACTTTTCTTAGTAAATTGCTCATATAATATATTCTGTTACCTATTCATGCACCGTATCTCACGGAGATGTTGCAGAAATTTATTCGGTAATTAGTTGCAAGTTTAAGGGCACATGTGGCATTTCAACTGAAAATACAACATAGGCAAGGGCGTTACAGACATTTGCATAATTTTCATTTCCACTCTTGTCACTTTCCGTCGGTGTATTTAGTGATCAGTTGACTAATTATTACTGGAGAAAACATAAATAAAATTCAATCACTGAAAGACATAGAAAAAGAGAGATAAAGTAGATATCATCATTGATTGATCAGAGATTATATTTGTCACATGATACGGGAGTAAGTAAGTTCATTTAAGCTGTACAATATTTTGTAGATTAGAGTAAGGTAACCAATTAGTAGAGAGAGTTGTAGGTAAAGCAGGTAGCAACAATGGAGGAGATACATATGAAGAGTGAAGGAATTAAGGTTACATTCAACAGCCTACTCTCACCCAAGTAACCAGATAGTGTTATTGTTCCATCTGCAATTACTCGAGCCAGGGTTCCAGCTTCTGTTGAAAGTAGTCCACCATTGTAGGTTCCACGTGAAAGCCTCGATGACATGACCCGAGACAGAAGCGATAAATTCACACCTGAATTTGGTCAACCAAATGGGATCATACAATCATACAAGTGTGTTGAACTTTTAACTATTATTGATAGGTCCGTACCTTCAAGGACTTCAGCGGCCACAAAGGTAATAAGTGCTGAGCCAACATATTGAGGCACTGAATAAGGGACCAATATCTGGAAGCTCAGGAGTATACCTATGCACACCATAATTTCAGATGCTAGAAGAACTTGCCTGCGATCAGTGATTTTGATATGAGAAAAAAACATATTCATTGTAACTAGAGGAGCAACTCATAANTAGGTAGTGGATTGATGTGATATAAAATTATACAATTGAATGTGATATATATCAAATATTATAGGTTTTTATAGCACCACAAAAGTAGCATGATATATGCACAATATGGGTAGGACATAACTTAATGTTTCTATTGTCTTAGTATAGATAGCAAAATAACTCATGTGAGTCTATTAATTTTCCCAATTCAAAAACTAAAAAATAAACATAAATTAAAAGAAAATATAAATTTAATTGATCTACACATATCACCCAGGGTTGTGCAGAAATTTAGGGTAAAATCGAAACCGATGGGTACCCCAGGTGCCGATTCCGGTTCCTATCTGGAACCAACCCACACAAGGTCGGTTTTGGTTCCTATTAGATAGAACTAGGATTGTGTGATTCTGGTGTCGATTCCACCAGTGGTAGGAACCGAAACCAACCTGGGAACTGAAATCAAAATCGGGATCCGAGTATCGGGTGGGAACCACTTTAAGAATCAGGAGTTAAATGATATTTCAGAAAACAGTGGGGCTATTATGTAATTATGGTTATTGAATAAGAAATTAGGATTTGCAAATTGGGGGAAAAAATGGAATTTGCTTGCTTCATTCTTCACTTCTGTTAGGAAAGGTGAACCAGAGCCAATAATATTAGGACATTTGTAATAATATCATTGAATATCAATAAAGGCATAACTTCTATATCATAGCATTCATTTATATATTCGTATATATTAGGATTTGCGAATTGAGGGAATTAAGTATTTTAAATCTTAATTGTGAGGACCATATGATCACATATAATAGTCATTCTAAAACTGTCTATGGCCCCAGTATTAATCTGACCAAGGACACATATTATATGGTACGACTATCATAGCATTGAACAACCTTACTGAAAGGTAGTGATAGTTCTCATATGTCAAGGTTATTAGATGACAATCTGGTGTGACGCATGAGTGTTTGTTAAAGACAAGTTCACTGGACTGACCCATCAGAAGATTACACACAAGATAGTAACACCAATGTTTGTGGAATATATCCTCCAACGGATGGTGGTGCATGTGATCCCTCAACTTGAGATCATCGGAGTGTCATGTGTAATTATTGGTGTAATTTGACACAAGCCTAACGTAATCCTATTTAGGGTTATCAATACGGTAGTCGTTGATTACATCGAGAAGTACACTATGGCTATGGTAGATCAACAAAGGATTCAGTACTCCTGGTTGCAGGAGAAATTATCTCGTTGAGATATTTGGTTAGGAACTACGACCGTAAAATCTATGGCCACAGTGGAATCGAATCGATACTCAAATCCAATTTATATGGTCGTTGATTTGACAACCGAATATAAACATATCAAGGTACATTCATTGAAGTTGATACTACTTATGTACTTCAAACCTTGATGAGATAAATGATGATAAAATGATTGGAATTGCATGGTAACCATACTGTTGAAAGGTAGCTACATCATAATTAATTGATCAATTAATTAATTAAAAGGATAATTGTATTTGTGTCATTTGTACGTGTTAAGCAATTGTGTATATTCTTATATTAGTTTTGTAAATTGTAATAATTTAATCAAATTTATTTTTAAGACATGGATTATTAATAAATTATTTTTTCTATAAATTTAATACAAATATTAGAAAGTATTATAAAAGTAAATATCATAAATTTAGATACATTACTTAATTAAAATCATGATTTAAACTCTAACCTTATATAAAATCTCGTAAAGGAAAAAAAACGTAAAATTCTCAATAAAAGAACAATATGCGGGGCAGGGTGGATCTCCACGGGGGCGGGATTGACAGGTCGAGCTAGGGTAGGTGTTAGAGTAGGTGCCCTAGAGCCAATCTATTATTATAAAATTGACTGTAATAAATGTTTATTTATCAATAAAAGACATATTCTTCTATATTGTGTAAATCATAGTTATATATAATGATATATGTCCTTAGGATGGTAGAACTGTGACGAGGGTATCAAATATTTCAAATCTTGATAGTGAGAACCCTATGATCACATATGGTGGTCATTCTAGAAATGTCCGTAGCCCTAGTATTAGTCTGACCAATGACACATATAATACGGTAAGGCTATCATAGCATTGAATGACCATGTCGAAAAGCAGTGACTGATCTCACTTGTCAAGGTTGTTTGCCGACAACTTGGTGCAACACATAGGTTCTTGCTAGAGGCAAGTTCACTAGACAGACTCACCAGAGGATTCCATATGGATGGTAACCCTGGTGTCTAGGAATAAATCCTCTAACAAATGGTGGTGCATGTGAATCTTAGACTTGAGATCACCGGAGCACCTTGTGCACCAATTGGTGTAGTTTGACATTAGTCCAACATAGTTCTATTCAAAGCTATTAATACGGTAGTGTTTGACTACATTGAGAAGTGTATCGAGACTATGGTGGATCGATAAAGGATTTATCACTCCTGGGTATGGGAGAAGTTATCTCACTAGGTAATTCAGTAAATGGCAATGACACTAAATTTGTGGTCACAGTGGGATTGAGTTGATGTTCAATCCAATTTATTATTTCGGTCATTGGTCCATTAACTGAATACAAACATGTCGAAGATATCTGAGGTAGACATTATTTCTGTACCTCAGTCTCGATGAGATAATAGATGATGAAATGATTTGATTACACGGTAACCATACCATTGACAAGTTGCGGTTTCGTTGAATCCAAATTTATCAGGTGGCCATAATGTCTTACTAGGGGTCAAACTTAGTTTGTGTGTAGTGAAACGATTAATTGATGTTAATCGCGATATTACACACTGCCGATATGATGAGGGGCCTACAGGTCATACACTTAAAAGATAATTTAAGAATCAATTTGTGAGAAGGGTATTTTTGTCTTTCAGGATGAAATGGTATTTTGGTAATCTCACAGTGCAATTAAATTTGCTGAGGTTGTTACCTGTATTTAATTTTAATATTAAAATTAAATTAGTGATATTATATTTAAATATATCCATGCATATATTTAAATGAATTATTATTATTAATTAAATGTTAATTTATTATTATATATTAATTGATTTTAATTATAATAATAATAATTAATTAAAATACCATAAAGGGTGTGTTTGGTTGCAATATTAGGGTTAGTGCCCATAACTATTCCTTATTGGAATAGGGTTTTAATGGTTGCACTATATAAATGCAACTTAAATTAAAACAAGAGGTTCATTCATTCATTCATTTCAATAATTAAAAACCCTAGCCATCCTTTCACTCTTTCTCTCTCACGCCCACTCATTGATTGAAGAGAAAAATATTCGTTCTCTTCTTGACTCAAAAACATTGATTCTTTAAGTCCTTGATTGTTCTAGCAAAATAATCAAGGGTTCTGCAGATTGTCTTCATGTGAATTTTCATGAGTGCGATCCTTATTTGGATCGATTAGTGAAGAATCATGTGAACAGTGTCGGTGAACAGTATCTGGTGAACAGTGTTGTGATAAGTGTTCTTGAACGTAATCAGAGATATTCGAAGGAGCCTCCAAACGTGTGTAAGCATTTTGAATCCTTGTATAGATTTATTATATTGTTGTAATGCACAATTTATAAACACTGTAATTTGTACCCAAATTTGGGATTAAGCATTGATCGGTTTTTATTTGTTTTGAAATTGTGTTTTTTCGTTGCGTAAACCCGATCACATGCTAACAGCAGGGATTGCATAATCCCCTCCCCCAACCCTGTCCCCGTCCCCGATCTCTGCTCCCATGACCGTCCCCACCCCGTTCTTGAGGTCAAGAACAACTCTCATGATCGTCCCCAGCTCGTGGGGATGGAGTCACTCCCATCCTCGTCCCATGCCCGCCCCAATGAACGGGGCTTCGAGGGGAAATCCCATCCCCTCCTCCCCCCCGACGGGTATTTTATCCCCGAATTTTTGCCAGTTCCTAGGACAATAATCTTAAATTATTTTAATTGTGAAAATTTAATTTAATAAATACACAATGTTAAAATTTAAATGTCACACAAATTACATAGCTCTAGAATTTGAATACAATCTTAGACACAATGTGCCAAAATCAAGGTATTTAATTTTTCAAATGCTGAGATTGGGAGTGAAATCAAATATTTGTATAGCTCTACCATATTCTACAAAATTATTATTGTAACTTCCTAACTCTTTTGGTATATTCTACCAAATTTCTTACTATAAATCAATTGTATGCAAACTTAGGTTTAATTAATTAATTTTTCATAGAATTAATATAATTATATCTAATCTTAACATAATTTACTAAGTAAATTGATTAATTATTCAATTGTATAGAGGCTTAGGCTTAGTTAGCCTTGTTAATTAATTAATTTTTCATAAAATTAATATAATTATGTTCAATATTAACATAATTTACAAGGTAATTAAATTGATTAATTATTCAATTGTATGCATGTTTAGGCTTAGTTAATTAATTAATTTTTCATAGAATTAATATAACTATATTCAATCTTAACATAATTTACTAGATAAATTGATTAATTAATTATAAAGCATTGTCTCCACTACAAGTAATAAAATTAGTTCATTAGTGAAAGGACAAATCATATTATCCCAAGTTCCCAACATTGATTAAGTTTAACATCGTAATTAATCGATCAATTAATTAATTAAAAGGATAATTGTATTTGTGTCATTTGTAAGTGTTAAGCAATTGTGTATATTCTTATATTAGTTTTGTAAATTGTAATAATTTAATCAAATTTATTTTTGGGGCATGTATTATTATTTTGTGAAATTCACAAAAAAATAATACATATATTTAATTATTAATAAATTATTTTTTCTATAAATTTAATACAAATATAAGAAAGTATTATAAAATTAAATATCATAAATTTAGATATATTACTTAATTAAAACCATGATTTAAACTCTAACTTTATATAAAATCTCGTAAAGGAAAAAAAAAACATAAAATTCTCAATAAAAGAACAATATGTGGGGCAGGGTGGGTCTCCACGGGGGTGGGATTGACAGGTTGGGCTAGGGCAGGGATTGCATAATCCCCTCCCCCGACCTATCCCTAGGGTCGGGGATTTTTTAGGGGACCATCCCCAGTCCCATCCCTGACATTTTTTGGGATTCCCCGCCCCATTCAGGCCGGGTCGAGCCGGATCCCCATGGGGCCAGGGCAAACACCAATCCCTTTTTACAACCAATACTAGATTAGCCATTTCTTCTCTGTTAAGGCCACCGTCGTAGTTTGAATCAAATTGTTGAAAATTTATCTTTACCTTCTTTGATCTGCTCCCTCTCGGAGCCATTTTGAAATTAAAAAAAAAAAAAATTAGTGTTAGGCTTTGAAGAAGAAAAGGAGGAGTAGATAAACAATTTAGTGTTAGGGTTTGAAGAAGAACAGGGGGAGTAGATAAAAATTGTAATTTTTGTAAACATACGATAGGGTGTATTTGTAATTTCTGTAAATAGTTTGGGTTTCTTTGTAACTTTCACAGGGTATATTTGTCAATTTTTTTGAATAGTAGGGATGTATTGAATTTTTCTAAGTACTCGAAACCGAAACCGAAACCAGAGCATGTGTTTTAGTTTGAGGTTCCAGTTCTAGGCATTAAGAACCAAAACTGGCCGGTTTTGGTTTTAGTTCCGGTTTCATAGGATTTGGGCGGATACCTAGACCCGCCCACCCCTTGTACACTCATTTATCTTGAAATCCGTTAATTGTAGCAGGAGTGCTTATTATATTTTATCAAAACAAAAAATAAGACAAAGAAAGTAGAATAGATTGGGAGAGGAATACGACCACCACACTTGTACGGAGTAAATGAAACTTATTGATTACATTAACTTGGAATCGAAAGAATCTAAACGATGAGTTCAAGAAAGCAGTTTTAGATATACATCTGTCCTACCACTTAAATTATTTATATAGGGCAAAGAATACTAGACAGTTTGAAGGAGGAAGTTAAACATTTTTAACTCATAGTTTTATTTTGTCAGAAATGGAAGTAGATTATTGAACCAGCCACTTCTTATGGTCACGAAAGAAACATATAACAATGGAAACAATATTAATTTATGAACATATATACTGGTATAATTAAAATTTAGGATTTCTTTGCAATATCAATTAGATATGAATGATAGAAAGAAAATACACTAGTAACAATGAATGAAAACTGTTAATAAGTACAGAAAGTGAGACTATTAACATGTTGGATCAATAGAAGATTGTTTATAAATATTAGATAGTAAATTAATTAAATTTAATGAAGAAGAAATAATATGACAATATCAGTCATATATAGCTCCTCTAGAGGGTACAATAAATTTGAGCGACTTTGTTTCAAAAACCAAATAATTTGCTGCCGTAGAAATCAATATGATCATGAAATTAACAAGAAAATGACTTGAGGGCATAGTATGTGTCAAATACTTGATTANCTTTGTAACGTTAAAATTACTGATGTCAGTGTCACTGGCTTAAAGAGCATGCATGGTGTCATATTCATATACACATTTTTAAAGACAGAAGCCATCCAGTGAATAATATATGTATCCTTCAGACAACATGATTGCGAGAGGTATCAAAAATCTCTCTTTTTATAAGTTCACTCCATATTCAAGGACCAACGTCTTGGATTGGAGTTGGACGTCTATACTAATAAAGATAAGATGGAGAGAGGTATCACAAGAAAAAAAAAAAAAAATACACATTGATCGGTCGTTGGGCTTTCTGATGGAAACAAGGTTTGAAAAGATCATAATAAGGTGCCGTGAAAATGATGGTTTTTTAACTCTTGGACTTTTACCTTTAGAATCTGATATTGGGATGGGGTTTTTCTTGATTTAAAATTTGATCTTTTAATGAGTATCGTGCTGGCTTAGTGGTATTATTAATTACACGTGCTTGCTTTGGTATATGTTACACCTTCTGTTCTGATCCTTGCTTCCTGCATTATCATTGGACAGTTTAGTTAATGCATGGAAATTAAGGGGCATGAGGTCAAGCTGTCAAGCTATCAATTTCGATTGAAATGGACAATTCATCCTGGAGCTAAATGTATTGCTAAGATATGGGCACGAATTGATTATTGGAATCCGGGGTTAAATGTTTATTATTCAAGAGTCATGGGCATATCAGATTTTGTAGGCGTATGGCCAGAAACTTGAATGAAAATTTTGACTGTGCATCGCCATCTCTGCCTACACATTTCTTTTTTTTTTTCCCCAAAAGATGCTTCTGAACGTACTATACAGGTTGCAGGCTCATGTGATTGACAGGTTCCACCGTACTCAGTTTCTCAAGAACGACCAAAATTATTAGAAAAGACAACAAATTCGCCATGTTCTGCATCATCATCTCAGATACGAACACTGCCCACATTAATTAGGCTAACAGCTTAACTTTTCACCAAAACCAAGTAATTTACTACATTTCAACCATGTGAATATCGAATTGTGAATTGAGTGTCAAACAGCTAGGATCATTTATTCCCCTTTGCCAGGGAGTTAATGACTTTCTAACCTACATTTCAGCCATTCATTTCCAGTTTTTACTAAGAAATTAGGACATTCAAATGGTGTTGTTTATATTTTATATAAATAAAGAATGTTTTTATTGATTTTTAAAGGTAAAGTATAAATTTTTTATTTAAATTCAATAAATTCTTCAAATTTTAAGAAAGATAATATATTTTTTAAAGAAAGAAACTTAATAGGAAAAATAAATCATAAATAAAATACATAAAAACTTGTAATTTATTATTTAAAATTAGGATAGAGAGTAATATTTGATTCTTTAAATGTAAAAAGTCAATCTTATTCTTTAATTTATATTTAAAGAATAAAAATCTGTTAGATTTTTATTTCTAAATCATATAAAAAATCATTTGAAGATATACTAGACAAATATGGAGTAATTAAAGTCATGACATGGCTGTGGTTGTGATTTTGACCTGCAAACAAATAGTCTGCCACGGAGTCAAAATATATTGAACAGAACAGATAGATGACATGTCACCGACCACGTATATAGTAGAAATACATTTTGAAGTACCTTTGTGCTGTAGAATATGGCTCCCTTCCACTGATTTTCCCAACATTAGTTTTACACATATAATTAGAATGAGAAATGTTACCATAAAAGATGTATAGTTCTCGAACTATATATCAAATTAAACTACACCATACTGTGAGAGTAGTAGAGAACAAATACAGTAATTTGTTTGAAGAAAAATTAGTTGGAGAAGCAGCTGACATCAGGGTCCACAGAGCGACTGCCGGACAAATACAATACAATTGAACATTGTTGTCTCAAATACTTGAAAAGTGAAGTATGGTCTAAATATCTTGACACTGGTAAAGTTTGCAGAAAATAGTCACCATTCAACACTATGCAATTGGAGGATTTCGATAAAGCCGACGATCTTGTATTAATTAGCTGGCAGCAAGCCAAGACAAAGAAGAACAAAAGAAAATGCATTTAACTAGTAAGTACTTGTAATAGTACACTCACGGGGAAGACACCAAGTTTAGTGATTTAGAGTGAAAATGTTAAATATCCTGATGTGAAGTGAAATGTTAATGTAGTAATATTTGACGTAAAATGATTAGAAAATTGTAATATTGATGAAGAGGGCCCATGAGACCAACAAAAATATATCATCTTTTCTTTTCTGCCCTGTTTATCTCGCTGTCCATGACTCTTGGGAAATAGCTGAAAAGGCATTTGTGAAACAGCTGCGCCCGATATTCTTCTTCTTTTGTTTTCTTTCAATTCTTCTATGATTTGAAAGTCCACCTACTCTACAATCTGGCATGCCTTAGACAACTAATCAATTGAATGTGTTCAAACAAAATTAATGATACAAAAGATTTGAAATATAATTTGTCCCCTTCCAAAACGGTGGAAGCAATCTCTGATCAATTTATATCTTTGATCAAAGAAAAACCGAATCAGAAACCAATCATGGAAGCCCTTTTGTTCTATAGCTTTTGGAGAAGTGAGATGAGACACTTGCAACAACCATGGATTTTTATATGTAACTGAATATGAGTGAAAATTAGTTTCTTTAAAGAGTTACAAGCAAAGTTCGAAGTTCGTAAAAAACTCTTGGACTCTGCCCTTTTATATTTCAAAATACTCATTCTTTCTATTGTAATGTCGAATATTTTATTATGTCATTCTCTAAATTATTAAGCTTTTTAGCACTACTGCCCCCCTACATTTCCGAATCCTGTGATTTATTTCTGTCTAAAGCTTATTTTCAACATAATCAGCATACCCTTATTCTCTGTCAGTCATCGATCTCATGTCTAAAGTTATACGTGTTTCAGGATTTTGTGTAAAGTTGATAGTTAAGATTGGCGTGATGCCAAATTTTAAATTAGATTTCTAAGTCATTGGGGGTCTCCAGTTTATCTGTATCTTAACTAATTCGTCAGGGTCTTAAAATTATATATTGGATAAAAGTTTCAATGATCACCCCTATTAATATTTAAAAGGACTTACACTCAAAAACTTATAAAATCTTTTTTTACTTTTTTATCATACCACCCAATGGTGATTGACCCATTAAAATTCAATAAAGCTACCTTTACAATTTTTTAATATAATTTTTTTATACAACTCTAATGTGGTAGTTCATGGTTGGTCAGCTTGTATTTAGGTAAATGGGATTTATTACAAGTTGACCAATCATAAACTACCACATTAAAGTTGTATGAAAAAGTTGTATAAAAAAATTATAAATATAATGGATCCGTTTGATTCATTATTCTGATAATTTTTAAAATAATATTAAAAAAAAATTAAATTAAACATAAAATTTAAAAATTAACAAAAATAACACCTACCTTACCTTTAAAATTTTGTGCTGCCTGTACATTGTACAAACTTAGTCTAGCTCATGGTCATCTCGGATATCATTTACTTCATTATTGTCTACTGTAGTGCTACTGTCAATTCTTTCTTACCACCTTCTGTCAATGTGAGCATTTACAGCACCAATAATTGCTTGCAGTACAATAAATTTTGATGGACCTGAGAATGCATTCTCTTCACTGTAAAACCCAACGGGCTACAGTGGTTAACAAAATATTCCCTCTTTTCTTTGTAGTTGGTTTCCTGGGTAGACAGTGGCCCATGGGCCCTGCTTCATTCAATCAAATACAGTGTCTTTCATTTTCTGATTTGATAGGATTCACACGTGGCACATTCAGCCGGTAGATTAGTCTACTAAGTAGGTTTATCATAATTAATTTTTCATATCACCGAGTATTAATAGCATCTTCAATCATGATTGTTAGTGTCTTATAATATCCGATATGTATCATATGATACGATTCGATACAGGTCATTAACGATACGTATTAGAGAATATATCATAAACTTTTCGATACGTTGATATATATCTTACGATACGATACATATCCGTTCGTATCCTTAAAAATATCGATATAGATCGATACGACTTTATTAATTTGGGCCAAAGGCCCAAAAAAAAAATTCAAACCGAAACCAGGTCACCCAACCCGATTCACTAAAATTTGTTTAAATTTACCCATTTTGCATGGAGAAAGTGAAGAGGAATACATGTTACCCATTTTACATGATAATAATAATATAAGTGGAGATATCATTGATCTTATAAATGATATGAATGGTTGAGAGAAAATAATATAAATTCTTAATTTTGTGATTAATTTTGATTATGTAATACCATAATTTAAAGCTAATAATATCACAAAATTCTTTAATTAATCTTGAGAATGATATTAATTTTTTTTTAATTTTGATTATTTTATTAATTTTTTTGAAAAAGGCGTATCCTATGATACGATAAATACGTGATACACGATTAAAAAAATTAGGTTTTCGATATACGATACGATACTTGATTTGACAACCATATCTTCAATAATATTCTTTATTTTGAAGAGCATATTTCATATAAATAAATAGTATTTTTAGTAATTTTAAATATAAAAAACACATTTTTATTCATATTCAATGGACTCTTTAAATTTAATGAAGATGTTTTTTATTTTTAAGAAAGAGACTTAATGAGAGAGAGAATTAATAAATAAAATGCATAGGATCTTGTAGTTTATTAATTAAAATTAGGATAGAGAGTGAAATTTGACTTTCTAAATGTAGAGAGTCAAACTCATTCTCTAATTTATATTTTAAAGATAAAGAGTATGTTGAACTCTTGTTTTTATGGCTAGACTATTTATAATAAAGAGTTTGGATCATATAAAGAGTCATTTGGAGATGCTTTAAGGTAATTATTAGTATATGTACCTATAGAAACATTACCATTATGCATATAGAGTAAACAACATATTTTCACCTGAGATTTAGCAGAATCTCAAGTTGATACCTTTAATTGTATTTATTCCAGATTCACAACATTAAACTAACATCGTTAGTAACTGTTGGAGATGGTAAAAAATGGTAAGTGGGGTTGACAAGTGAAGGTATGAATTTTGTAGAGGAGATTATAGGGAGTACAACGATGGTCTTGAAAATAATTTTAGACTTTGGAATCGGTCAAAAAAAATAAAAAACTATCAGCTTAGACGCTACTAACATAAGCCCTTTTTTTCTAAAATGAGCTCATCTTTTATCAAAGAAAGCTCTAATGCATGTTAACGTGCGCTGTGTTACAGTAAAAAGTTGAAAATCTGTTAAAAAAAAAAAAAATTACTTTAAGGGTGATAATTGAAATAAATGCAACAAAGAGTATCAACCTCAAATTCTAAGCATTGGGAAGGAATATGTCGTTTGTTCATGCATATATTATAATACATTTTGATTTGAAGTTCCAAGTTTGATTCTATTGATATTTATGTCCCTTGTATTCCCCGATCCTAAGTCCTAACCAAAGAATGGACAATGTAAGCATCGATCATATAAACCAAACATTTCAACAAGAAAATCTTAGATATCATCAGCTCCGCCCGAAACCCAGAAATTTACCACCCTCTTCTCACCTACCTTCTCGTCCATGACAAATTAGATTTCTCTAGTGATCTCCACCCACCTTCTCCTATATCTTCATCTCCCCTTCACACTAAACAATTCCCTCACCTTCACACACAAACCACACTAAAGCTCCATGGGATCCCTTTCACCCCAGCTCCCTTCTCCTTCCTCCCCTCTACCTTCTTCCGAAACTTTTTATCGAATTTACGCCTCCTTTTGCACAGCAAAAATCTCCAACTGGATTGAATGTTACGACCCATCAAACAATGCATGGCATCGTGTCACCACCATCCCTGGCCTTATTGAGAACCAGGTTTTAAAGAGTTTTTCCATGGTCTCCATTGGTCACTTCATTTACATTATCGGTGGCAGGCTCTGTCAGAAATTTCCAGGCCATGAACCTGATGAAATCTTTGAGGTTAATGTTGAAGTGCTACAACGGGTTCTACGTTACGACTTAGTTAAGGATGTTTGGTCCAAATGTGCTCCGCTACGTGTCCCCAGGTTTGACTTTGCTTGCACCGTGTCCGTGTGTGATAACAAAATCTACGTGGCAGGAGGACAGTCAAAGCTGTCAAGCGCACGTGGAACTTCGTCTGCTGAGGTTTACGACCCAGCCCTTGATGAATGGAAACTTTTGCCGAACATGAACACGTTGAGATACAAATGTGTGGCAGTGACGTGGCAGGGGAAAATCCACGTGGTAGGTGGGTTTGCTGAGAAGAGAGACTCCGATGGTGAAGTTGTACCATGGGGAATCATGGAGCGGAGCTCTGCCGAGGTGTACGACTTTGAAAATGCGAAGTGGGATTTGATAAGAGGGATGTGGCAATTAGACGTCCCACCGAATCAAATTGTGGCCGTTGATGATAAACTTTTCAGCTCAGGTGATTGTTTAAAGGTATGGAAAGGACACATCGAAGCATTTGATGGGGAACTTAATATATGGAACGAGGTCGATGGGTCACATTTAGAAACACTGTCGTCTCCAATATCAACGTCAGTTGCAAATTGGCCACCAATCAAAAGGCAATACCTGACGATGGCTCCAATTGGGTCACAGTTATATTTCTTGGCAGGTTACAGGATGCCGGGGGAGATATCGAGGTCGAAGTGTGACGTTCATGTGTTTGACACATCAGCAAATGGCGGTGGGTGGAATAGCTTGGAACCAATAGAAGAGGAAGGAGAGAAAGAGCTTTGCAGTCACTGTTGTGCCCTTAGGCAGCCGCAGATGTAGACACAGCATCAAGGAAAAATCTTTATCATAT